>NW_026852255.1:0-137149 GCF_026571515.1 Ruditapes philippinarum | reverse complement strand
CCCCTTTAAGGTTAAAAATTACACACACCATCATAATTATGCCTTATTCTCATAGATTCATGACCCATCAATGATATATTCGATATTTATTGCTGCATGTGAAAGTATTTCAAAATAGGAGTCACAAAATCCACGAAGATAAAAACATATGATTGCGGTGGCAGTTAGGATGCGTGATTTATTATTATTAAAAGTTGGCTTTAATTTGAAAAACAACTCATATCTGCTTAAAAAACAAAAACAATTGGCCCCCCCGCAGCCCTCGAGTCTATAAGGTGTGCCAATCTTTCGTTACGAAATTATTTTTTTTAAAACGTGGTGTGCACGGTAACCTAGCTATCTCACTGACATTTTTTATCATCGTATAATGGAAAACGAACTAATATTAAGTTTTTCTTGATCCCTTTGTTGGGCTCATTATTTGTCCAGTTTTTGGTTCAAGTTTTTTATTATACTTCGGACATTATGGCAATCTTAAATAAGGTAAATACTAAACTCTAAAGATAACCCTTTTAATTGGTATAAATTTTTTTTATGGAAACCCTTTTTTTTAAAAGTCTTTCCCTTTCCAAGAATTATGTTTGATCAATACTGGGTTTGGGTGATTTTTTTTTCAACCTTTGTAGGGCAATTTTTTAAAAAATTTTTTTTTCATGTTTTTTTGAAAAGGGGTTTTTAATTTGCCCCTTGGGGTTTTCGAAGAAAAAAATTTAAAAATTTTGGAAGGGGAAAATTTTTTTTTAAAAAGGGAAAAGAAAATAAATTAAGGGTTTCCATTTAAAAGATTTAAAAAATCAAAAATTTTTAATTTAAATTTTTATCACCCCCGGGTTTCCAGTGTTTTTAAAATTTTAAAATTATAGGGGGACTTTTTCATTTGGGTGAAAGAAAAGGGGTTTAAATCCCCAAAATTAAATTATTTAATAGGAGTTAACCTGTTACTGCACTGAGGTGACGATTTATTCCTATAATGAACATTTGACTTGAATAATTGAGTTTATTGTATTCTTTATTATTTGAAACAAGGCCGAAGATAGACACACCTTGACTTACGTGAATCCCAATTTCTGATCCAAGTTTTGTCACTTAACCATTAACAAAATTTTTTTATATCAAATTCTTTTATTGTCTATTGCATTTTTAAAAATTCTATTTTAACTGTTTTGATTTACCCATTAAAGATGCTTACAGGCAAAATGATAAGACTATAGTGTTTTGTGGCATAACCGTAATATTAAATTAACATTTTACCATTAAAACGTATACCATACATTAAAATGATTTCAATAGTTAGATTTAATAGCAGCGTAAAATGATTCTCTAAAGGTGCACTGTAAATTTTTTGCCTAGAGGGCAGATTTAAGTGGTTTATTAAAATTTAACATTTTATAGCTTGGGGTTTCTTTTTTGGGTAAATTGTCCTCAAGTATTAAACCCATTTAGACATAAGTTGAAAAGTTTTCCACCCTCCCTTGGCATAACGTCCTTTTGTTGTCGAAATTGTTTATTTTTTTTGGGGAAAGGGGTGCCCCAGTTCTTTGATAATGTAGTCGCGGTCAGTATTACG
The DNA here is from genome assembly GCF_026571515.1 of Ruditapes philippinarum. NCBI lineage: Eukaryota > Metazoa > Mollusca > Bivalvia > Venerida > Veneridae > Ruditapes > Ruditapes philippinarum. The sequence continues at coordinate 135,582 of NW_026852255.1, read as the reverse complement.
AAAGAATTTTAAATCTTTTAACGAGAATTCCGTTGTTTTTGACATTATGTTATTTACGAAAATAATTGTTACCGCATTTCGATAAAATATTATAATAGTTAATGGCTTAGTGAACTTTCTTAATTCTTAATTTTGCATTTATTAACTTTTTTAATAAAGATAAATGTTGGTATAACTGCTCTTTAATTACATGCAATGTTAATCATTTAAGTCATTTGTGAAAATCTAAAAGACTTAAAAAAATAAAAAGATGAAATAAACATAAAAATGTTCTTCAACTGAACTATTGTGAAATAGACATTTTCCAGGGCGCCCACAATTACACTCGAGCATGTGTGATGCTCTTGTGACTTTTCCAACTTTCCAAGCCAGTTGGGCTTATCAATCTATCATTGTTGCTCAAGCAAGTGCAAAATATCTGAACGTAAAATTGAAAAAAACTTTTTCGATAGAACTTTTAAACTTAAGTGATTTGCTAAATTTTACTGTTTTTAACTTTAGTTAACTTGTAAATGTCATGAGACGTTAAAAAAAGTATTTGAAAATCTACACTTTTATGCTCCATCGAGCCCTTATATAAAGGGAGATAATTCTGAATTGCTTGAAAAGAGATAACTGTTTACATTCTATTTTGAAATGGAGAAAAATACAAGTTTATACAGAACAGTGGCTTTAATCTTTTAATTAAACATAACTTTATCTTTATCTTAGACCATTATCTTAGGTTAAACTTACTGACTTATTATTATCTAAATGTTTTTCATAACAACTGTTACTCAACCAAACTGTATTAAGATAACATCATTGTGTTCACATATACACATATATAATTTTTATGCACATATTTTTTTACATTATTTTACATTATTTTTACATTATTATTTTCTTTTCTTTAATCTGGCCGATAAAAGTAGCAGTTTAATTATTCACTTGCCCAACACTGCCTTGGGTTTAAACCTTGCTGAGAAGGTATATTCCTTCATGTGAGGTTGCTTTTTCAGGCTGGCCTGAAAGTTTCATAATGACTAAAATATGATCATGAAAGACCATCTGTGTTTAAACTTACTCAGTTGCAAAGCCACAAATGAAAAAAAAATTTTTGACTGACTTATCTTGTTTCGTACATTAGGCATAATCTATTGCAGTAAATGTTAGAAAATATTGTCAAGATCTTAAATTCATGTTAAAATGTTACTATCTGTTATATTAAATAATGTATATATTTTATAGATTGTTCATCAGTTATATACATTTATATACAAAAATGATATATTATAAATATTGTTCATACCTATTGATATACATGTATATTACTAAAAAAAAAAACACTCCTCTGGAATAACTTTATATTAAAAGCACAATCCTGTGGGATAACTTTACATTATTTTCGTTTAAATTATATTAACGCAATATGCAAAAATATTAAAAAAGTCTGTCACTTATTTGTGTTTTCTTCGCAGTTACTTGAATTTTTTTTTATACATGTACAATTATTGATTTCTATTTTTTTGTAAACATTCATATTATATATTATCATCATTATTATCATCATTATTATCATCATCAGTATCATCATCATCATCATCATTATCTTCATATTCTCCCTTTATTTCATCTTTTTTTATTATCAATATCAATTATTATTAAACATTATCATAAAAACACATCATGCACATCATCTCATTTTTTATTTTTCATTATCATTTATTTTTAAAAATTATTAATTATCATCATCATCATAGAAATCTGTATCAGTTATACCATTGGTACAGATCTTATAAAATATATGTTCTGTTCTGCTCTGTTTTTTATACAGAAAACTCTTAATATATATTAAAATGCAGTCAACTATTGTCAAAAATCAAAAGTATTACTATTACTCTATTTTTCAATAAAATGAAAATCATTTAAACCTTTCTCTATTGCTTAAACCAAATCTTTATCTTTTTTAAAGATTAATTTACAGTGATTCAAATAATTTATTTTAGAATAGTTTTATATGCATATAATTATTTTATGAATGATTTAGAAATAAAATTAATAATTAGTTTGTATAGGTTTACACAATAAAACTATTAGATTTGACTCTGATTTGATGCTAAATGTTAAACTGACCATGTATTCTATATTGACCACAGTTTGTTTGCCAGCAGTATTTTTCTTTGTTAGTTAGATGGTCATTACATACAAGGCAGATAGCCATTGGTCAGTTAGGTAACTGGATTGGTCAGTACCAGTTGTAAAATAGCAAATAGGGAGGATAACACTTTGATGGTTTAAGGCACAGCTGGACATTGCATTTTCACTTTATATTTTTGACTGGACAGTTAAAAGGGTGGTCAGTTGATAAGGAAAATAGTTATATCTAGTGTTTAACAATTAATGTAATTTTAGATTGGAACAGTTTAAGGTTGCAAATATCTGTGAGGGTTTTATTTTCACAAAAAACTTTGCAAAGAGTGCTCTTTATAAGTTTTAAACTTGAATCAAAACATTGAAAAGAGTGATGAAGTTGTTGTTGTTGTTGTTTTTGTAGAAGATAAAAACACCAGAAGATATTACTTTTACATTACAAATATTTGGAATGGCACACTAGCATGGATATGAGGTAAGATGTGAAATAATAATAATAATAATAATGATAATGATAATGATAAAAAAATGAATAAAAAATAACAGCTTTTTCTCTTATACAATACAGTCTTCTTAGGTTATTTATTATTCTTATTTATTTGTTCTCTTAGTTAAAAGTACTTTAATTTCCTTTTATTTCTTTATATTTATAATTATATTCATTTAATATTTTCTATATCATTTATATTATACTTAATCATTTTTTTTTTGTTTGTTTTTTTTGCAGTTATTAATAGTTAACTAGTATACTGTATATACTTAAAAATTCGTAGCTTGTGGAGGAATTATGATTCTTGTATTTGAGTAGATATTTTGTTAATATACATGTCATCTTAATTTATACCTTTCTAATATATGTACTTTATTAACTTACATGTGCAAGAAAGGAAAGGTTTAGGATATTTACAGATAAATTGAGGGGAAAATCTGATGTCAATTTTTTGTGAGCATTTGAGTATACAAGTTTTTGCTTTTACTTTATATATAGAATTTATTTTAATTTGATTGTTTAGGAAGCTTTTAGCTTAAAATCACACTCTTGAAGTTTAAAGTGATGACTTTTAATGTAATATATCAGCAATTAAACATATTGAATAAATTAACTAATGTCTATAACATTTATTGTGTATACTTTTCATTACAACACTAAATACCTTAAATGGACATGCATTAATTACCACAATTTATTTTATAAATGGACTTGAACTTACATCATAAATCGACTTGCATTACCTCACTTTACTAATATCATAAATGGACTTGCATTACCACACTTAATATCATAAATGCACTTGCATTACCACACTGTATCATAAATGCACTTGCATTACCACACCTAATGTCATAAATGCACTTGCATTACCACACTTAATATCATACATGCATTTGCATTACCACACTTAGTCTCATAAATGCACTTGCATTACCACACTTAGTATGATAAATGCACTTGCATTACCACACTTAGCATCATAAATGCACCTGCATTACCACACATAGCATCATAAATGCACTTGCATTACCACACTTGATATCATAAATGCATTTCTTTCAATCTGTAAAAGACTATTCATCCTTTTTTTAGGATAAAATTTCAGAAATAAGTTCTGACTTAACAGCAAACAGTGCAGAATGTGATAAAGTGGCACAGATGTGGCTGGCGATCTTGATCTGCACTGGTTTGCATGGGTAAATTTAGTTAACACTAGCAGGCTCAGAGCCATACTGTTCCTAAACTTTATCATGAGTTAGATTTTCTTTTTTAATTTGTTAACTCATTGGGAGTCCTGCAGATTTAAAGAATATTGGAGAATAATGGAGTTATAGTTCCCAAAATTCTTTACCTAAGACCGAATTGGTCAAAAAAGTAACTTTAAAAGCAATCAGTTTATTATTGGATCTTCTGTAAATCCTGCTAATTAGTTAGCCAGACTAAACGGGTTATTTTTAAAACGCACAGAATGCCATAAGGGAAATAACTGGCTCAGTGTGAAAAACAAGACCTATAGATGACCGCAACAAGGATGCTGACTGCCAAAATTAAAAAAACAACACTTAATATTCAGGACATGACTATTTAGATGTGCTACGAAGATGGACGTTTTTAACTGGCTTTCTTTCCTCAAGTGTCACTTAAAATTTGTTATTTCACCCATTTGATTTGATAGTCAATAACACCAAATATGGTTTCATAAGGAAATGTGTTAATAAATAAAACCACTGGTCAGCTTGATACATGAGGGTCAATCTGTCACAAAATATTCATTTTGAAGAAAATGTATATCATTAAAATTGACAAGGTTTTTGATTGATTATTTTGACCATGATACACACAGATTGCTGATGTTACTGAGATTTATATGTTTTTACATTTATTTCAGAGATGTAAGTTTTATCAATTTTATTCAATTATGCAATTTTTTAGACTTAATCTGAGATTTAAAAAAAGTGTAATTATTATGTCACTCTAAAAAACGCAATATAAAGTTTAAAAAAAACTAAAAAAGTGTAATATAATGTCTCTAAAAAAGTGTGATATGTCTTTAAAAAGTGTAGTATTTTGTCTGTAAAAGTGTAACATTATGACTCTAAAAAGTGTTACATTATGACTCTAAAAAGTGTTACATTATGTCTCGAAAAAGTGTAATATTATGGCTTGCAAAAAAGTGTAATATGATGTCTCAAAAAAGTGTAATACTATGTTTTGTAAAAAAGTGTACTATGATGTCTTTAAAAAAAAGTATAATATTATGTTTTGTAAAAAAGTGTACTATGATGTCTTTAAAAAAAAGTGTAATATTATGTTTTGTAAAAAAGTGTAATATTATGGCTTGCAAAAAAGTGTAACATTATGTCTCTAAAAAAAGTATAATATTATGTCTCGAAAAAGTGTTATACATGTATTATTCCTGCAAAAAAGTGTACTATGATGTCTTTAAAAAAAAGGTGTAATATTATGTCTTGCAAAAAAGTGTAATACTATGTCTCTCAAAAAAGTGTAATACTATGTCTCTCAAAAAAGTGTAATACTATGTCTCTCAAAAAAGTGTAATACTATGTTTTGTAAAAAAGTGTACTATGATGTCTTTAAAAAAAAGTATAATATTATGTTTTGTAAAAAAGTGTACTATGATGTCTTTAAAAAAAAGTGTAATATTATGTTTTGTAAAAAAGTGTAATATTATGGCTTGCAAAAAAGTGTAACATTATGTCTCTAAAAAAAGTATAATATTATGTCTCGAAAAAGTGTTATACATGTATTATTCCTGCAAAAAAGTGTACTATGATGTCTTTAAAAAAAAGGTGTAATATTATGTCTTGCAAAAAAGTGTAATACTATGTCTCTCAAAAAAGTGTAATACTATGTCTCTCAAAAAAGTGTAATACTATGTCTCTCAAAAAAGTGGAATATTATGTCTCTCAAAAACATTGTAATATTATATCTGTTTTGATAAACTGCTGCAGCCAGTACAATAATTATTCCCTACGAAATGAGTAATGTTTACATAACATGAACCTGAAGGGTTCTTCTACCTGCTAATAAGGCAAAAAAAATAGATTTCACTATAAAATACCATGATAATGTAACCTTGAATCTGTCTCCAGTCATGCCCTTAAAAGGATAATTTTGAGGAATGAATGGTGATAATTTATACCCAGAGAGATAAATATTCAAAAGGTTATATAAATGTTATAAAACAAATTAACAAATTGTATGAGCACTGGCAATTTAATAATGGAAGATTGTGAGTCATTTTACTCATTGGTTTTGGCTTGTGACTTCCAAAATATAATGCTTTTCCTTCTTTACCTATATAATGTTAGAGATTTAGCAGTCTCTGACTTACAAATTTTGAAACTTCATGGAAGCATTGCAGTGAATATCTTGTAAGTTGAATTGTGAAAAATTGAATTTTTTTGTAGCAAGATTGGTTTTCAAGAAAGATGTGTGTTTTAAATGTTGTTGTCTGTTACCTAAGACTGTACTTTGTACAAATTTTTTAGTGGGTTTGGTTATTGCAAAACAAGAGATGTCTTTTTGTTATTAGAAACATTTTATTTTTGAATAGAAAATGGACGATTGAGAAAAATATAGTACATTAGAATGAATGTGCACTAATAATTGTTTTTCTCTAAAAATCTTGTATGGCTTTCCCTTTTTGTTAATAACAAGATGTGAAGCTGGAAAAAGGCAAACAAATAGACATTCCAGCCTGAATAATGAATTTCAAACACTTATTTCTGACCTTTTTTTCTTTATTGTTTGTTCAAACTTAAAATTGACCATTTTGCTGTATTGACCATTATGCAATGTTTGACTGTTTGCGAATATTGGAAAAAAGCAATGAAGCGTTTTTGTGAAAAATATATTCGTTACATAATACTTAAACATGATGTTTAAATAAAATTGCTGTTTTCGAGATAAAGTACGACAAACAAAAGTTTGGTCAGTTTGCTTTGGGTAAAGTATTTTCAGATAAATCAATATTTGATTGAGAATAAAAGGTTTTTGAGTGGACCGTTGATTTATTTAACGTTTTTATGAAAAACATATCACTGCGATTTTATTATCGTCATACTGTATAAGTTAAACAGCGACCTTTTGACCAGTATGTTCAGTATTAGCTGAAACTTGTTAAAATGATTTTGATTTTTTTTTTTTTTTTTTTTTTTTACAAAAGGATGTTTTGAATAAATCGACCCTGTTTGAAGGTTTAATGAATTAGTCATAGGCAATAAATAAAACAATTGGAAGATGGTCATTTCTGTTGGTATTTTTTTATACATATTTTGAGGCATTATGACTCAGAATTCAAAAAAATGTTATTACGATACCCTTTCGACTGAGTTAAATGTTTCTGTAAGTATTAATAAGTTTTATCAAGTTTGATTTTATGAAGATATTTTCCCTTTCTGGAGACATGGTACTTTAAGGAACAAGTAAAGAACAACAGTAATAAAAGTACAATGTTGAATCATCACCTTAGCTGTTATTTAAGATTTAAGCCTCGTCACGACAAAACCAACATAGTGCGTTTGTGACCAGCCTACGCATCCGCGCAGTCTGATCAGGATCCATGCTGTTCGCTAACCAACCCTATAACAAGTAGAGAAACTGATAGGGAACAGCATGGATCCTGATCGGACTGCGCAGATGCGCAGGCTTGTCTGGATCCTATGCTGGTCACAAACGCACTATGTTGGTTTTGTCATGACGCGGCTCATTTTTTCTTAAAGGAACTCCACTGAGGCGGAGAAGCCTACAAACATGAAATTTTAAATTCTTGCATAGATCAAGTGATATGCGCACGTAGAATGGAAAAATTATGCCAAATGTTATAAAGAAATATAGTCGGACTTAAATTAAAAATTCTGTTTTGTTTTAATGATGATTATTAGTTCGTTTTAAGTGAAAAAAGCATTGCAACGCTTTTCATGTTTTGGTCATTTTTGCACAATAGAAAATAAAAATTCTGGAAAAACAATGTGATTGAACCATCTGAAATTTTACACACAAGTTATTTATACCTACATCATAATTATGGTGCGAAAGTCTGGAGAAAATAGTTCCAGTGCCTGTATGTCAACAAAAACCCCTCATTGGTCAGTCCCTTTAAACCTTCCTCCTGATTGAACTAAAAAAATCATCAGTTAACCTTTGACCAGGCCAGCCGGCTTATTCCGTAGAGTCTGACCAGGGTCTGTGTTGGAGTAATGATTAAATGGGGATCGTGTCAGTGGGGGAGGGGGTGGGGGGAGTTATAAAAATAAAAGGCATTGTAAAAATTTCATGGTTTCTTGATCACATTTTCAAAATGGTGCTGTGATTTATCAATGAATCTCTGTGACACAAATATGATGGCAATTTTTGAAAGGAATGCAAAAAGTAACAAAATATGTTCACATAAACTTTCATCTTGACATTCTATTTACATAAAACTGACCACTGTTGAAATTGTGGTCTTTTTGAAAGGGGAAAAGGTTGATGTTTTTGCTTGGAGATTTAAACATTCCCAGATAAGAAATGTTTTGTGTTGAAGATAAATAAAAGTGGACAATTTATATTTTTAGTGACGTTCAGAGACATTTTTAAAAGAGGTTAAGAATTTCTCAATCTTAATTGATATGAACTTTGACTTTGAAAAAAAAAATTGTTTGATAAAGGATGGGCTAAGGATTAACTGATAGGATTGTAAAATAGGTTGTTATTTTTAAGTTACGTTAAATTTTATATATCCGTGCCATGTAGTGTTAGTCACTTGGTTTTTTTGTTTCAATCTTTAAAAGGAAATTCGAATGATGTATTTTCAGTAAAAAAATTAATCAAGAAGTTTGTAAATGATACAAAAATAACTTACTTCTACGTAGGCCTTTTAAGCTAATGAATACTGTATATCGGAACTTTTGTTTTCTTAACTTTAAATAATATATGTTAAATAGTCAGTGCTATATATGGTAACAAAGTTAGCACATTTTAAGATGTCATTGTGATGGCTAAAAAAGCAACATTAATCGTTGGGAACGGTTTTTATTTGTTGAAAGTAATTATTTGTCTTCTTTGAAGTCCTATAAAAGTAAAAGAAGTAGTACAAGTATCAGTCTTTTTGTTGGTGTTTCACAGTACAAGACATTGTATAAAGTTTCATATATACGAAAAAATAATGTTGATTATTAAGGTTTCATCAAGAATGGAATAGAAATTGTAATTATTCTTTTAGTATAATTTTTCTTGTTTAGCGACTTTTTTATCATATATAATATAACAATATTTTTTATACATATTTCAAGAAAGCTGCAAACATGCATTAATTTTCCAAATGTGAAGGTTTTTAAAAGTTTTAAAAGATAAGATAATTGTGGAAATTCATTTGAAAAACAGTTTGTGAGACCCTGCCAGGTGTATTGTAGCCGTTACAAAAGATTACATGCAAAAAGTTATTGGGACAACAAAAAAGGAAAAGATAAAATGGCCAACTTTGATACAATTCATGTGGAAAGATCTGTCTAAGAGCGAAAAAGTCAAAACTGTTTCTGTCACAAGTGCATCTCTTTATCTGTGAAAATTTTATAAAATAGAATGAAATAAAAGTTAACAGTTGAAAAACTAAGAGATAGCCTTAAAGCATGTTGACGGTAAAGGAGATTCACAACTGTAACAGTGAAGGGGACATGTATCATATAAAGAGGTAAGAGTTTAAAAATTGTTATTTTGATGGGAATTGTTGCCATGGAAATGTAAATAATGAAGAAAAAACATGTCATAAATTGAGATTTAACATTTTTTTTGTTAGAAATTGTTAACGTCATCAAAGATTTTTCTTAAATTATTCATAAACCTAGCTAGCATTTAGGTGGGTTTTAAACTTTAAACTGGGGGATGCTTGTTTGTCCATTGATTAATGTAACGGGGACAGGGTGGCATGGGTGTGACTGGGGGGGGGGGGATGGGGGCAGTGCTTCTGTGCAGTAGAATTCCACTGTATTATAATATATGGAGAAATTTTAAAAGAAGGCATGACTGTAAAAGGAAATAATTTCATATACATACATGTAGTTTAAACATAGGAATTTTAATTTATGTTAGACTTCATTAAAGGCATATTATTCCTTTAAAATGAATAAATTTTTCCAAGGACAAACAATGTTTAATGGTTTTAGAGCATGTTATACACTTATCACCTGAAAAAGAAGCAATGAATGTGAAATTATTTGTCATTTAAATAGCAAAATGTAAACAAAGTAGTATTTTGACTTCCATACAAAATACGAAATCACTATAACTGTACTAATTAACAAAAGCAACCGATGCAAAAGATGGTTCCAGTAATTGGCCAATGAGTTAAATTCAGAAAAATATAACAGTACACCAAAAATTGAATGGTTTTGAGAAGTAAAATTAAAAGCATTTCTTGGGCATGATGGGCCTTTAAAATGAAAATATCCATCTTTTAAAACCATGAATTTATTGATCTGTACAAAAGAAGATATACTTTTGAATTAGCAAGAACCTGTTCTTTAACCAAACAATTTACAAGCTGGTTATGAAACTTTTATTTTGAGTTGTTAATTGTCATATGTTTTTATACTAATAGAAGGTCTATTCCCTATGGTTATAAAACACTTGTAATGGTTATACAACAGTCAGTAAGTTACAGTACGTACTTGATTCTACACCAGTCTGCTTTATCATTCCCGATCAAACCTTACTCCTGCAACCCCTCCTCTCCTCTCCCTGACCCCCCACCCCCATTGTAACTCCATTGAGCTTGGAACCTGAAACAACTTTTTTTTTTGTCCCAGATTTAGTAGGGAAGTAATTTTCATGATGTCATTTGTGACATCATTAGGTGTAAAACTTATGCATTCCTTTTCTTTTCTTTTGTTACATTATGTGTCAAAGTGTGCACTTGACCGCAAAGTCTGTTTTATAATTGATTATTGCAATGCATGTTAAATTGATAATTAATAGATATACAGCATCATTGGGGTGTGTAATTCTTACAGAGAAATTAATCATGTCGTAAAATGACTCATCATGGAAATCACTCATGTGAGGAAATTGTTTACCTGCCGATGAATAATTAGCAGGGAGCAAAAATTTTGAAATGTTTTTGTTTTATGTACAAAGTACTCTGTTTTATATACTCTATTCATATATTGTATATTTGAGTAATTCAGCTTGCGCGAGGAATGGGCCATCATTGAGGGAGTAATATTTTGACTTCCATACAAAATACTAAATCACTATAACTGCACTAATTGCCAAAAAAATAAATAAAAAAAACAATAGAAGAAAAAGATGGTAAAGGTTTTAGGAAAATGAGTAACTTTTTGGTAACTATGGAAACTGATGAAAGTACATCAAATATAAAAAAACTTTTTTGAGGAATGAAATAAAAGCATTTGTGGGGGGGGGGGCATAATGGGGCTTTAAAGGTGAAAAATAATAATTGTTCTATTGTAACTCGTGGTTGTTGCTTGATTTACATAATGTTTTTTTTTCCTATTTGATATAATGCTTTAATTTTTCTGAGAAAATATATTAATGTAACAAATTATACATATACGGTAACCATGGTTATATTAAAGCCTCTTGACAGTTACATCTTCAGATTTTTTAAGCTACAACATTTGGATAACTTTAGCAAATGATGTCGTGAATGTGTATTTAAAACATGTTCTTTCTAGTTTATATTTTCACAGGTGAGTTTTAAGATATGATTTAAGGGGTCATAAACTTTCGACTTTAATCTGATGTGGTCATGTATGGTGATAAATTATCTTTTAGAACACTGGACATTACTTACACACAAGTCACCTTGATGTTGTGACTCCCATATTAGATTTTAAAGTATTTTAGATTGTTAAAAGTCTACCTAGATAACCAATATCTAAAGGATAAAACAATGTTGTAAGTGTTTGTAATATGTTAAAAAATGTACTTTGTGCGCAATTATACGTTGATAAAAATAGTTTGTACTGTTTAAAGGTTTGACACGAAATTATTGTAGATTGTTATATGTACAAACATACTATTTTGTTGATTAAATTTTAAAAACGTTATATTGTATTGAATTTTTTAAATGTTCATTATAAATTGATTTTGACATCTGTGGCTGGGGGGTTTAGTGCTGGCATTTGAGCACTTTGGGTTCGAATCCCGCTATGGACTTCGAATTCTTTTGTGCAAGGAAGATAATCCAGTTTACTGACTGAAGGTCAATGGTTTTACTCGGGGTATCCAAGCGCAGCGTATTACATACAAAAAAGATGGACGGACATCTGAGGTCTCCCCCCTTGCTAAGCTTAACTTAAAAATGTGTCATATTGACCTAAAATGGTGTCCGTTGTGACCAGTTAAATAATCCATAAAATAAAGGGAAAAAAGTTTATTATGACTTTAATTTTTTCCATTAACCCGGGGCGAACCCCACAACACACCCACGCACAAAAAGATTTATATAAAATATATATATATAAAATCAATTGATGAAAATGTAAATTAAGTTCAGGTCAGCATAATTAATGTCAGAATGTTGCTCTTTCACTATTATTTCATATAAAACTGGACATCAAAGGTCAGGGTATATCTGAAGCTAGGTCATAATGATTTTGTAGCTGCCTAGATACAGATGTTACTTGTTGTAAAAGATCCATGTTTGATAATATAAACATATAATATAGTTTTCACAAAATACAAGCTATAGTATTACACTAGCCTTAGGGAGATTTTTTCACAACATTTGAGCCGTGTCATGACAAAACCAACATAATGGGTTTGCGACCAGCATGGATCCAGACCAGCCTGCGCTTCGGCGCAGGCTGATCAGGATCCATGCTGTTCGCTATCAGTTTCTCTACTTGTAATAGAGTTGGTAAGCGAACAGCATGCACAGGCTGGTCTGGATCATTGCTGGTCGCAAACCCATTATGTTGGTTTTGTCGTGACGAGGCTCAGTTCTTGATGCATATAGAATGACCAGACTTAAACAGATATGTAAAATTAATGTTAAAGAAATTTTGCAATCACTGAACTTTTATAATTTTTACCAAGGTAATATAGTTTTTATTGTAAATATATATTATAAGAAGCAAATTTAGCAAGATATCTAAGCCTGGCATGAGGGACCTTCAATTAAATTGTATGTATACATATATATATTTTTATTTTTTTTTGGAAACAGGTACAAAGAAATTGGTGCTTAAAGATTCTAAATACATCTTATGTTTGGATGTAAAATTGAAAGTGAAGTCTCAGCTTTTATGTAACTTTAAAACATTTCTTTAATGCCTCTTCGAATGTTTTTTTTTTCTCTCACAAAATACTCTCAAAAAAATCCTTTGGAAAAAATAAAATTAACAACTGATAATTATATGATATATTTTTTTTTCAATTAAAATGAAGTTGGTTCTTGTTCTGACATGTATATTTACAAAAGGTACGAAACCCGGGTCGTCACGACACAGTCATTGGTCAGTGTGACCTTATTTCTTATACCAGTCCTCCATTTATTGCCTTTTATATAATTATAAGATAATTAGATAATTAAGATAATTAAATATATATATTTTTATTAACATTATAATCTTTTATTTCAGACTTTAAATTTTGAAGAGATTTTTTTTTTTGAAAGGCAGTTTGTTCCTTAGTAAAACCCTATCATTTTCTCTGATTATGTAAATTAATGCTTAAAAAAAAAATCTTAATTATTTTGATAACATTGTTGAAACAACTCATTTTAGATGAAATGGAATAAGAGAAATGATTTTCCTGACAGATATTCAAATAGAAAAAAAATCAACTGCAAAAATGAGAGAGAAGAGATTGTAAAAACGTATAAAACAAAAATAAACAAAATTCCCGATTGGTGCCCCAAGGGTCAAAGTAGCTTGACCAATGTAAACTAAACACATGTTGATAAAGCAATTATTTTGTAGTCATTTTTGAGATAAAAACGTTCACCATCTGTTATAATATTTTCCCCTGACAGCCATTATGTAACTTTTATCCATGCAGGTCAAAAGGTTTTTGCTGCAGATATAATGCTTTTAGAAAAATTACAGAGATTAACTTTCCAGTTCATTGGGGGGAAAAAAAAGAGAGCAAGATTTTATTGAATTTTGATCAAATGTGAGTGTAGGAGAAGATCAAGAAGCTGCATTATATTGTAATATCTCAGCCTCCCTCCACTTTACACTAGTAATTAATTAACACTGGATTAATTCAATAAAAAAAAGAATCAGTAAATTCATTTTTCAATTAGAGAAATTCATATTGGACCTTAACCTGAAATAGAGAAATTCATATTGGATCTTAACCAGCTGAATTTCAATTATTTTAGCCCAGCTGAAAATGTCCCCCATTTATTTTTGTGACTGTTTATTTTTGGGACTGTCCATTATCAAGTTTGAATAGTTGTTTTTAAATATTATTTAAGTCATGATGGGGCTTTAACAAACTCAAGAGTTACATCCATTATTTAACAAGTCTGATCATAGCCATTTCACAAGCATTTTGAAGCTTTGTTAGAAATCATGCACTAAAAATGTTTTAGGGAAGTCAATCTTGTATTTTGACCTCTTGGCTTATTAGTTTTGACTGCAGATTAATTTTAAGATTTAATTTATTGTGCGTGTTTTGTTGTTTTATAAGTTGAAATGTAGTTTCTGAATTTGAATCCTAAATTTGAGAGTTCAGCATGGATTCAAGTTTTTAGGCATTCGCCTGAAACTTAAGTTTTTTTTTATTCTCTTGAATGCACTCTTTTTCTATATTTTCTATATAAAACTTAAATAGAAAAAAAATGCTAAATTTAGGGTTTTCAGGTTTTTCTAATATTTTTAACTTGTAGTCATGGAGTTGTTATAAGCTTATTAAGATTGCATCTAGGCAACAATATTTAAAGATAATTTTTGAAATTATTTATTGGATTGATAAGTAAAAAGTATAAGAATTAAAAAGACAGTTCAACATCAATATATATGTTGTTAGAGTGCAGATTTGCTGAAAGGATTAGGTTATAATGTGGGGGGATTTAGAACAAATAAAGCTATCTTTTAGTGGTAATGGTCAAGTCTAATCTACTGACAAGTTCTTCTTAAACATTACATCATCTTTATCAGCTGTTGAAAAACAAACCCTAACAAATATCATTCGGAGTTACGTAACTTTGTGATCCTTTTCAAACAGGGTCATCAATATATATTAGTCAGATTTAAAGGTACTTTATTTAGTGTGACTTTTATGATCTGTGACTTTTATGATCGACAACTGTATTTAGTGTAACTTTCATGGTCCACAACTGTATTAAGTGAAACTTTCTCATAATCAGCAGAATTTTCATTTAAAATAAGAAGTTTGTGATAAGTCTTAAAGAGCAAAAGAAGTCAATTTATGAAAGCTGGTTTATTAATTTATTTGTGTGTGGTTATATTGTTTAATATGCTTAAAATAGAAAATTTGGAAACAAAATCGTCCACTTTACTTATTTAAATATAGTGAGCGGACTGGTAAATTAGAGGTTTCAAGGGGTTTTTGTATTGTTTTATATATTTTATCTACGACAAATTTCATATTACACTTTGATTATTTTGATTAACGATGTATCTAAAAATAACATATTTAACCTTTAGGAAAGCTGATGGTCCCTTAAATATCATTGTACAACAAGTGAACTCATTGGAAATTAAGTTTTAAAACTTTTAGAAACCAAAGAAAATGAGGAGCTTAGAGAATAATGTAGATATTTAACATTTGTGCCATGCCATGACAAAACCAACATAGTGAGTTTGCGACCAACATGGATCCAGACCAGCCTGCGCATCCGCACAGTCTGATCAAGATCCATGCTGTTCACTTACAAACCCTATAACAAGTAGAGAAACTGATAGCGGATGCGCAGGCTGGTCTGGATCCTTGCTGGTCGCAAACGCACTATGTTGGTTTTGTCGTGACGCGGCTAATTTTATTCTTTTAATTTTACTTTGGTAGAGGACCTTTAATAAAAAGCATTGGTCAGTGTAGGAATATACATATGTCGGTCAGTTTGCACTCATCTTTGTAAAATAGATAACAAAACACTTTAAGCTAATAGACCCATGGTCAGTCCTAGATGATGCTTGGTTACCAAACTGTTTTACTGGACACTATCTCAATGTACTGTTTATATAGTTATGTAATACAGAAAATGGATCTTTGCAAAATGGCCTTGTTCAAACAGAAATTGTGTAGCCGGGGTAAATGTTTGCGTAAATACGTTGTTGAGCTTTTTAGCTTAGTTTTTCAACTCGTTCACTCAACAATGGAATGTCCGTTTTTGATTGCGTAAATATTTCCAGAATATTAATGATTTGCAGTTTTCATTATTGAATGAGTAGAAATGACGTAAGCGTTGCTTTAAGCATACATGTGACGTTGGTATACGAAAAATATATTGCGGGCCTTCACAAATATTGTTGTTTATGACATCAGAATAAAGAGTTTTTTAGGACGATCTATGACTGTAAATTGCATTATTTCCTCTGCCATTTTTGAAAAGAAATTTCATGAGTCAATATGCAATATAAATAATAAAGTCAGAAGTTCAGGTATTATATTTCTATTTTTTGTGACCACCATTTCAAAGATATTGAAAGTAAACAGTTCTGCACTTTTGCATTTAAGTCACTGGCACATGCGACCATTATAAGTAGGCTTTTTTTGCATATTTTGACCATCTTTAGTTATTTACATGGGTTGAAAATGCTGTTAAGGTGTCTGCCTCTCAACCCACGGGGTTTTAGGTATAAGCTCTATTGAGATGCGACACTCCTGTATAAACCAATGACACCTGTACATAATCCCTTTGCACAGAACTTGGGTCAGTGCTTTAAATAAGCTAGATGCTTTCACCCTAGTCATGCAAAAAAAAAAATATGTATGAAAGTGGAGTAAATCCAATGCATTGCCAAGAAGAAAAAAAAAAGAAAAGAGGAAAATATTGAGGCATTAATGTTTATTTTTCTAGAGCAGCTAGGTGAAATAGTAAGGGAAAGTATTTCTGTAAACAATATTTTTATCTCCATGTTTTATCAGATCAGGATGATACCGGGGTTATATAATTGAACATGGATATATGTTGTTATAATGTATATTTACCTGGTCTGTTTTAGCTGTATGAAAGTCTTACAACGGAAAAAAAAACATGTATAGATTGGGAATTTTTTTATCCCCATCTTTTATATGTATGAAAGCATTATAACAGAAAAAAAAACATGTATAGATTGGGAATTTTTTATCCCCCAACTTTTATCAGGGAAATGCTTATTTTCTTGTGCTTGAATCAGACAAAACATCCCTGAACATTCCGAGATATTTATATACATGTATACTATATTTAAGTGAAAATAGTAATACTTGTTTATAATTACAGTAATTACAGAAATTTGGAAATTTCAGAAGATTAATGGCTGAGTAGTTACGCTATTGCAATTTTTTTTGGATTTTTTTGACCTGTCAAATTTTAACAACATTATAATAGAAAAAATGTTTAATAAAACAAATATTGGTCCATATTTAAATTTACTTGAATTTGACTCCAGGATATAAGAAGTTTTAAGGATGTGTTTTTTAGTGATCATATGTTTATTGTTTATTTTTCTGAATGATTTTTTCTTTGATGTATAAAAAAACAAGATTGAAAAGATTGCACAAAGTTGATAAAAAGACATAAAGTTGTCACAAATTTGTTAACAATCCTTTTGATTTTGATTTTTTTCCTAAAATGTCCTCTGGCATTTTGTTTTTTTTTTGTTGATGGTGACATAATTACATATGTTGTTTCCTGATTTACTGCAAAGATAGTGTCAGAAAATACAAGTTGTTGGTGATATTGACCACTGATTTAATAGCCTGAGAAAAAAACATATGGTGATATGTACATACAAATTGACCATATATATACATGTATAGATAATGACTATTAACTGACCAATTTGATTTATAATATTTTTTTTTATAAATGAAGATCTTTATTATTTATCTATCATTATTGTAAAGAACTAACTTAGTAATATACTTGTAAGCATTTGTCACAATTGTGCTGAAATAATGTTGTTTTTTACGATATAAGCTCAACCATATGGCATATTTTTCCCTTTTTTATCCTTAAAAATCAGAGAAAATTAATTAATCTTCACTTGGGAACAGTTGTTTAATTGTACTGTATTTCTATTTTCAGAATTAAAAGTAGAAATAAAGTGAAAATAAATACCTATAAACTATATACATACATTTTTACTGGAAAAAATCTATCAATTTTTTATTCTTAAGAATTGGAGAAAATTATTTCTTCACTTAGGAAAATTATTTCTTCACTTGGGAAATTTATTTGTTCATTTGGGAATAGTATCTGTTTGTAATTGTATTTCTATTTTAAAAATTAAAAGTAGCATAATTATGTTTGGAAATAAATACCTATAAAATATATACATACATTTTTATTAAAATAATAATAATAGTAAAAATCAAAAAAAAATTCCAGCAATTAGGAATTGTGTATAATATAAATGCCAATACACATGAAGACACTGTTTGACACCTGTCAGTCTATTATCCAGGTATCATATAATTATAATATAACCCCCTCATTAATCTCTGAACCCCCACTCCCCACTGAGTGTGTGAGTCTGTAGTGTTTGTTGTTGTCTAGAAAGATAAAATAAGACAAAGAGAGAAAAGAAGGAAAGAAGGACAGAAAGAAAGAAAGAAAGAAAGAAAGAAAGAAAGAAAGAAAGAAAGGAAAAAAGAAAGAAGAAAGAAAGAAGGAAAGGAGGAAGGAAGGAAGGAAGAGGGAGGGATAGAGAAAGAAAGAAAGATTGATTGATTGAATGAATGAATGAATGAATGAATGAATGAATGAATGAATGAATGAATGAATGAAAAGGAAGGAAGGAAGGAAGGAAAACAAAACAAAGTTGCATTATAATTATTAACATGTATCATCATTAATTGATTTTTGCATAAAAGAATAAAGTTAACTATAAATCTATTTATACTAAAATCAATAATAAAAAAATGTAAAAGAAAATAAAGGTTAATTTTTGCTTCAGTATTTTCATGACATAGTAGATTATTATATCATGGTGTTTTTCTTTAGTCTACAAAATACATTTGTGGTGTTGGCTTTGTTTTTAAATGTTCTATATACAAAGATTTAATGTTTGGGGGAAAAAAACTTTATAGCAGATAATTTGACTTATAACATTCCTTTTGAAACATTAGATTAGATAACCACATACAGTTGACATTGTTATAATGATAGATAAAATCACTGTCAGTATATAAACCCTGGCCAGATCTTTGTTATCATTTATAACTATATAATGTTGTTCAGCATCTTTTTATTATGCTTTTACAATCCGTTACAATCCGTTACAATTTGTTACATGTCGGCACACAACGGGGTGGCTTATCAGTAAAAATTGAATAATAAGTCATCTATATACATATACATTATATACTTACATACTTACACCCCCCTAATCTTGTAAAAGGTGAACCTTTGCCATTTTTATGAGCATGTCAAAAAGAAAGACCCCTATAAATCGTTACGGCAACAAATTAGTTAATCAGTTATAAGAAAGAGATAAATGTGAATATTAAAGCGGATTAAATAGATAGTGGATAGACTAGAAAAAAGATTAGATAAATTTGTTAATTTAACTCCACAATCAGATTATATTTGTTCTAAAGGACAAAATCTTATTATATATATGTGTTTGATGTGGGAACGTGCATTTCAGTAAATATGACGGACATTATAAGGTATGTTTTTTGATAGATTGTTTTTTTGTTGTTGCTTTTTTTTCTCTGTTGTTCTTCAGATTCAGTTGATACACTGTCCTATTTATTTTGTATATTTTTGTACTGATATATATGATTAAAAATCAGTTATTTTATGCACAGGATTTTTGGTTGACCTTGACAAAAGAAAAGAAAAAAAGGCAGCTATTGCTGTAATAAATAAACATATATTTCTGTAGATATAGTATACATCATGTTAACAAAATCTGAAAATGTTAAGGCTTTTTTTTTGTGTATAAGTAAAAGTATATAGGTAAAAATACTATCTACAAAACAATCAAATTTAAAAAAATTGCATTTGATTTAAAGTATATAATTATACAAACTGTTACATTAGTCTTTTTTTTTCCATTAGTCATCTCTACTTTTGTTAAACAGTATATTAGTATGGATGAAATATATTTTGTTACCTGATTTCCTGTAAAACCCATTGATTATATCTATATTAGAAACATAAAGGAAGGGAGACAACCTGTACTTGTAATCAGTTTTTACAATTAAAGGGAAGGAACTGCTACACGGATAATCTTGTATATAAAGACTTAATGACATTTATTGAAAAGACGCTTGACTTTTTACATGCTTGAAAACAAGGATGTCCTATTGGTTAGTTGTCTTTTCATCAATTTGAAGTGTTTAAAACTTTCATGATTTTTAAAAGCCGACAAACCACTTCTGAAATGACGTTTCGCGAATAGGATTTTCTTTCTGATTTGCAAGTTTTATCAAAATAAGAAATAAAACAAATGTTCATTTTCAAGTATAAACAACTTCTTATTAATGATCGATAAAAATCATTCCATTAATTTTAACATGTGGATAATTATCATTTATTTAACATATTAGCTACTTGACGGTTACACTCAAGTGTTTCCTAGCTGCACTTAAAAACTATCAAAAATTATCTTTCAATATGTATTGGAAAAATTGAGATATCAAGAATTTAAGGCCATTATGACAGTTTTTGTAAATTTTCTGTTTTTCTCGTGCTGTTTTTTTTAAACAAAATACTATTTACTAGTGTCAATAAAACATCTAATTTAATAAATAGTGATTATGTATATAAGGAAAGGAAGAAAATAAAAAAAATTGTGATAATTTTTTTTTGAGTAGTTTTTCAACCTGAATTTATATGATAATTGATTGGGATTATAAACCTATTGTGTAAAATGTGCATGATTATTGGCCCAGAGTTGATGAAAAACAATTAAAATTTTAACAATTTTAATGAGTTTGGGATGGTGAATATACATATATATAAAATGCAATTTGAAGACAATGAGTACTTGAGATATAGATACACCTACTTAGAAGAGAGGTAACCTTTGTAGTTCACTTTTCATTTGTTTGAACTGCGCAACGAATTTTCTTTTATCGTCTCTAAGACAATTTGAAAATATAACAGTTAAATGTGTTATTTTGGATTTATCTATACTTATTTAAAAGGTATAAAGTTTTTTCTTCTAATTTACTACATGTATTTGTTTTTCATTTTGTTTATTATCATTCATAAAGTTTCATAGATTTTTTTATTATATTAATTAAACTTAATTTGTCATGTAATAAATTTGTATAAATCAATGGCCACATTCATAATGAATATTACGTATGCAAAAAAAAAAAAATTAAAAAAATGTATATTTAGATATAATATGACTTGGAATTTGATTACGGAAATTTTTCCCCCTGTGTATATTTTTCAATTAAATTGCCTTTGATATTATCGACAATAAATCTACAATGGTCGGTAAAGGCATTGTTCATTTTTTGCGTTTGTGAAATGTATTATTTATACTTTGTACATTTTTCGGATTAAGTTTTATTACTTCAAATTCCATTCAATAACCCAACCTTTATGTTTTTTTATATCGCTATACAAAAGAACTTGACTTGCAAAAAAATATTTGCATTAGATCTTTTATTGCTAAAGGCAAATGGAGCATTTAATGTTGTTTTTTTTCGACTACACAAAAAATTCTTTTCACGGGAGTTAAAAAACAGCTTTTACAGGGTAAAGCTTTAAGATATATCAGTTTTTACACTTTGTCATATAAAATTTATTAGCGGGACCTGTTTTTTAAAGATGAAGTTATTTCTCATTTAACAGAGAGAGCGTACTTTAGTGTAGCGGGGTTAAAAAAAAATACAAACAAGATAAGATATTAGGGTCAGCGTTTGATAAAAAAATTAAGTGTTTGAAGACGTGAGATAGGTGGGGTCATATTTTAACTTGTATCGTGTACAATATGGGAAATAAAAACAGCGCAGTAAGTTTTTTATTTGTTTTGGATCTTGTGAAATGTTGAAGTTTTAATAAAAGTGCGGAGCATCAGTTATATATAAGGAGTGTTTTTAAGTAAGGACTTGAATGAAAGAGTTGAAAAGTTTGATAAATTGAATATTGAAATTGAACTGTGCTTTGAGTTAAAAGGTATATGATTTTTTGGTATTGGATATATTGTTATATTGAAAAATAGACTAAATATATGGTGTTTATAATACTGCATGTTTGTAACATTGCTTTTCATTGGAAAATCATGATGATTATATAGTTTTATATATAAGTCTACTGTCAATTTATGAAGAAATCTCACTTTTTTCTCTAAAAAGGATCCGAAGTTTACTGTATTAGAAATACATGATAAATCTTCCTGACAGTGTGAATGTATATAAACAGTTGATTGAAATATAACCCTCGCCTAGCAGCTCTGGTTATATTCCCAAACAACATTTTATATAAGGTCATATAACTTGTCAAAAATTCTTATAACCTAATAATGTAAATGTCTGTGACTGGTGTTAAAATAATATTATTTTCATATGTAATGAAATATTTCAGTTTTGTATCTAAAGATGATTTTTGTTTTGTTTATTAGAATGTTTGCATATACATGATAACATGTCTGTCTGTCTGTCTTTGCGCATAACATAATTGACTTCATTTTTTTCACTGATAGAAATTAAGGTCATATGACAATGTGTAGGAAGGTGGCCAGGCTTTCTGTTCTTATCTGTTAAATAAATTATGTGAATGTTGTAACCTGGAAGAATTGATGTTACAATGCTGTAACATATACTTTAAGTTAATTATGTTGTAACAGTGGCCTGGTGGTTACTATGACATTAATGGCTACAGATTCATATATTATTTCCAGCAAATATTTTCAGCAGTTAAAGTACACAATTACTGTATTGAAGTAATTTGCACAAGTTTTTATGCATAAAGATTTCAAGCTTACGATTTCTAACATAAAAAATTCTTCACCATTCACAATATAGCTTTCAAATATGATGTTTTTTTCCGTTAAGATGGCATTGTTTAAAATGGTCTGTTACCATCATCGATGCAGTATTGAAAAGATGAGATAAAAACACTGCTTTAAAAAAATAATAATAGATAATTTATTTATAATTTTTTTTTCGATCTGTTTTCAGGAGTGAAGCAGTTTCTCCGCAGGCCGCAGATGTCATCGGCAACGGGCTGAATTCGCACGAACAAGACATCGCTAAAAAGTTAGAAAGAAACTTCGAGAAATGTGACAAGAATGGTGATGATACTATAAATAGAAAACTAGACATTAACGCAGAATCACTCCGTGAAAAATATCCGGACTACGTTCGTTCCGGTTCGTCAGATGTAGACAGTGACCTAGAAAAGGAGGAGTTGAAACAGGGCGAAGGTTTTTCCGAAAGAAATCATAACTTTGGTTACTCGCAACACTTACCTAGCAATATTAACCCGTATGCGTCTGCCTTCGGTGCCGAGGAAGCCCGTCTTAGATTTAATTTGGAATCGGCCAAATTTAAGGAACGTCTCGGGTCAATCGGGTTATCTCAATTCCGGGAGGAGGAGTTACACAGGCGCTACTCACTTCAGGACAGTGTTCAAGATTCCGGCAAGCAGGCGGCACCGAGTTCAAGTCCAGAATTGAGTCCAAGGTCACATTCTCTTCAAAGTTCACCTCATCAGTCATATAAACTTCAAGATCATGGTCCAAGGTCAATCCATGATTTGTCATTTGAAGAACAAGATACCAATTCTTTCCTGCCACGTATAAAAGAGGGACTGTTCTTCTGTCATCTTTGCAGTTTCTCAGGTAAATAACATTTGAGCCACGTCACGACAAAACCAACATAGTGCGTTTGCGACCAGCATGGATCCAGACCAGCCTGCGCATCCGCGCAGTCTGATCAGGATCCATGCTGTTTCGCTTTCAGTTTCTCTACTTGTAATAGACTTGGTAAGCGAACAGCATGGATCCTGATCAGACTGCGCGGATGTGCAGGCTGGTGTGGATCCATGCTGGTGGTAAACGCACTATGTTGGTTTTGTCATTTACTTTTCTGAATGACTGTGAATTCACTTAATTTCGCAGATATGAAATTTTATGGTTTTGTCACAAAGGACATTATCTTGGGTACTTAAATTTGTGGTCTGTTTATTTTTCCAAAAGGTAAAATGTAAATATTGTGATGCAAAATAATCTTACAGCAGACGAAATGAAATTTCATTGGATCTTAACTTCATGGATTGATCTATCCCCGAAAACCGCTAAAATAAGTACCCCACAAATATTTTTTTTTAGATTCTGTTTTACATTACCTTATCATCATTTACAGTCCTCATTAAAGCACATTATATTCCCTAAGTTTTCTTTTAAATCGACAATGCTTGCAGCCCAGATAAGCCCATTTTATTATTAGTTTGCCATGATTTAAATTTCGACTATCAAAATATCAAACACAAAATTTTCAACAATATAGATTCTTGCTGGAGTGCATGGATATTCAGACAAGCTGTTTGAGATTGCTAAAGAAAACAACAACTTGCCCCTGATGGGGTTTGAACCCAGACAGCTAATGCTCTTTCTAGTCTGACCATAAAACACTTGGCCATGCAGCCACAATTTTTTAATGTTTTGATGAGGAAATAATAACTTCACTGTAATTTTTGCTTTTTTGTGATCATCTGACTTGTTTATATATTGCTACAAAGATTTTGCGTTATTACTCTGCCAAATTAATTTTTATATTATACCAAAAGGGATTTTATTATACAAGTAAAAAGGCTATAACTGGACAACGGTCATTTGTTAAATGTTTATATTTTCTGTCCAAAATGTGACGAAATGAGCATAATAATGTAACTGACCTAAATCCAGTGGTCATTTTGACAAAAAACTTGCTATAATGCCCCCAGAATGCGAGAAAAATAATGACTATTTACTCATGCCTGACATTTAACAAATAATATGACCATTGATAAATTGTAACACAGTTTTTAGTAACAGTTTTGGTTAAGTTATTTTTAGTTTTAAAGCTGCATACTTCCAGATGGATCAGAATATTTTAAGAAAATCAAACTAGAGAAAAATTTACAATGATTTTTGGAAAGGTTATAATATACAAGAATTAAGTAAAAATTTACTTGTTTTGTGCCCATTAAAGACTGATTTTTGTAGTATTTAACGCAGGGGCTATTTTTCATATTTTGATTGCGTTTTGGTAATTTACGTGGATTGTAAGTGCCATTTGTAGTGCCTAAGTTACTTTCTTTCTGCAGTTCACAATATTATACTTTTAAATACATTTTCAAAATTTTCATGAAAATTATTATGAATGCTGCTTTAACATTTTATGGTACTTGAGGGTACAATGATATTACATTGTGTATTTTGAATTTTGATCTTATATACAGTATGATTGTCAATACCTAGCAATAAACTTGAGGGGAGGGATGATTTATTTATTTTTGACCTTGTTTGTTACTCAGAAAAATAACTCCCTTGTTTATAACTTACTTTTACTTTACCCTTTGCGTCTTAGTTTGATTTTGTCAAGGTTGAAAGCTGGACCATTTGAGCTGCACCATGACAAAACCAACATAGTGCGTTTGCGACCAGCATGGATCCAGACCAGCCTGCGCATCCGCGCAGTTTGATCAGGATCCATGCTGTTTGGTATCAGTTTCTCTACTTGTAATAGAGTTTGTAAGCAAACAGCATGGATCCTGATCAGACTGTGCAGAATTAACAGAGTTAAAAAAAGCATTCATCATTTTTACTGCAAAAGGTTACCACACTGGTCACTTGGGTAGCAGCAGGCAATTAAAGCGTTTCAGCACTGGTTTCTTGGGTAGCAGCAGGCAATTAAAGCGTTTCAGCACTGGTTTCTTGGGTAGCAGCAGGCAATTAAAGCGTTTCCGCACTGGTTTCTTGGGTAGTATTAAGCAAAGCGTTTCCGCACTGGTTGCTGGGGTAGAATTAAGCAAAGCAGTTCCACAATAGTTGTTTGCGTAGCAAAAGCAAGCAAAAGGTTACAAGTATGTGAACAGGAGATTTGGTTTTTTATTTTTTATACAAGAGTATAAAAAAGTGAAGGAGGCTTAAATATTAGAGGTTAAATTGATAAGAAAGAGGTCAGAGGTCAATTCATTGATTTTTCACATGTGATTTATAGTTTTTACATTAGAAAGCTTGACTTTTTGTTTTGACTTAAGCAAACAGGTCATAAACCATGTGAAATATTGACCCTCACTCGTAAGAGTCTTTTTTGATGTCTTTTTATAGGAGAAAAAATGACTTAGGTTATCAGCATAGGGACAGTTTAATAGGTGACATAAATCTGGAACTTAAGTTTAAGGTTAAAGATTGTATCTTTTTAAAAAGTAGTCCTCCTGGATTATAAACTGTTAATTTAGTTGTAGTGTTTATATTAGATGGTTTAGGTTTAAGTTCTTTTATGTAAGAATATTACTTTATTCTTCTTGAAATTATAGATTTGATTTAATGTGAAGGAGCAGGGGATTAAAAGGTGTAACAGTAAACAGTTTTGGAATTCATTGACTTTCCTTAAAAAAGAAAAATGAAAAAAAAAAATGTGTAAATGTTACTATAAATAGTCATAAATAGAGTTCCTATTCATTTCTTTGACACAATTGTCAAGGTAACTAACTTTTCTTCGTTTCTTTCGCTCAGGTACTGGATAATTTTCATGCGCTGAAAATGCATAGAAGGGGGCATAAATTCAGGGACTCTTCCTCCATAGCAAAACCTTGAAGGTCATCATAAACATAGATTATGACTGTTATTATTTCACTGTTTGTGTTAGGTAAAAAATGAATATATGAATAAATCTATAATATAATATGTTACACATATATTTTAGGTACAACACAGGGAGATTTTGACCAACATATGACTGTACATTTTGAGCATATATGTCCACACTGCGACTACAAATCGAGAACCGAAGGTCGATTGAAGAGACATATTAAAGATTTCCATACGGAAGATCCGGACGGTGGTTACAATAGGACAATGCCTGGTCGACCGAAGGTGTTCCGGTGTAAACAGTGCGAATATTCCACTACAGACAAGGTCAGTTATATCTTTTGTATTTTTATCTCAAATTATCGTTGAGATGTTAAGAAAAAACTTCTGAGCATGGTGAATTAATTTTTACAAAAAAATAGTGATAAATTCAATGTATTTATATTGTGGCCGAAGTTCTGCTAAATTTTACTTTTTGATTAAAAAAAACAGATCAGCTGCAGAATGTCTTTGGCTAAACAAGTTGCATAATGATGTCTTTGGCTAAACAAGTTGCCTAATTACGTCTTTGGCTAAAGGATGTACTTTGTGCTGTCTAGTTTAAAATTTATTTTAGTTTGATTGTGTTGGAAACTATAAGCTTATTGAAACACTCTTGAATCTTTCTGGAACCAACCAGTACTGAGCAATGAATGTAAAGTTTCTTGCTCAAGGAAACAATTATGGCTTGCCCCTGACAGGGTTTGAACCCATGCAGTCAGCAATCCTTAGATTACTAGTCTGACGCATTAACCGCTGTCTTTGGCTAAAATACTCTGCTATATTGTGTCCGTTTTGTGAAAGCTCTGCTAAATACTGATATTTCTGTTATCTTACACATAAACAAATGCAAGGAACAAAAATTACTTATACATAATATGGTACATTTATTACTTTCAATTACATGTGGAAACATTTGTTCCAGTTTTAGTTTTATGTTTCATGACAAAAAGAATTAGATATTTTTTTCACAATCTTCTATAACTTCTTAATTATCGTTTCTTCAAAAATTTGAATGTGCCAAGATTCATGGTTTTCACAAGAGGTGAACAATTCGCCTTATTTCATGCACAGATTTCTTTCACTAGTAATTGTATTATTAATATTGATATTTTTCTTTTAGATTGAGTTTTGGACACATTCACGATCTCATATCAAGGAAGACAAGTTGTTGCAGTGCCCAAGATGTCCGTTTGTAACAGAGTACAAGCATCATCTAGAATACCATCTACGCAATCACTTTGGGTCGAAGCCGTTCAAATGCCCAAAATGCAACTACGCCTGTGTGAACAAGTCAATGTTAAACTCGCACATGAAATCTCATACTAATGTTTATCAGTATAGGTAGGTAAAACACCCCTAAATCTTTGTCAGTTGTTGCTTGTCTTTTGTTTAATTTTGTCAGTTTTTGCTTGTCTAAATTTGTTTAATTTTGTCAGTTGTTGCTTGTCTTTTGTTTTTTAACTAAATATTTGAATATGATTGTTGAACAATTTTTTCACTGATTCATAATTAGACTGTGCCCCATCCTTACTTTCAGACTGTGCCCCAACTTCACTTTAATTCTATGTTCCAGCTTCACTTTTAGACTGTGTCCCACCTTCAGTTAAAGTCTGTGTCTCGGCTTAAATCCAGCAATGAAAATAAAACTGGGACACAGTCCAAGGTCAGAATGTGATATTGTTTCACACCTTGACCTTAAAAACAAAAGTACTCTCTAAAAAGGAATCACAGCCTTTTTACTACAACAAAAACAAAATTATCACTTTTGTTGAGATATTTTTAGGGAAATAGATCTTTTGAAGAATTAATATTAACTTTGTCTGTTAATTTTACCAGTATGTTGTTAATTTTCACTATAGTTTAATGTTACTTAAAATCAATATTTAAAACAGTGAGCATAATCATATAGATATACAAAAGATGATAATGGAAATATTTTTTCTTGTTTCAGATGTGCAGACTGTACTTATGCCACCAAGTACTGCCACAGTTTAAAGCTTCATTTACGCAAGTACAATCACAAGCCCGCTGCCGTCCTCAACTCAGACGGCAGTCTACCGCAGGGAGTTGATGCTACAGCTTCGGGCCTTTCCTTGATGGCTAAACGTGGGCCACCCCGCGGTCCTCGAGGGCCAAGGAAAGATAAACTTGACCAGAGTCCAGGCAGCTTTTTACCAATGCCACCATCACCCATGGCACCACTCCCTGGCCTACCAGGTATGATTTCACCATTCTGGCCTCTTATGCAAGGTCAGATGCCTGGCAGGCTTCCACATCCTCTAAGTCTCGGACCACGTTTCAATCCGCAGTTTGCACGATTTCCAAACTTTGGTATCAAGACAGAAGAAATGACATCGCCAACTGCAACATCCAATTCAGATCCATACAAGTGCAATTTATGCAGTTTTGTCGGCACCAGTCGGGAGGTTCTTACGAGCCACTTAGTCAAAGTGCACGCTTCGGAAAATCAGGATTTGTTCACAATGTTTGGTCTGTCATCGGAAACATTGCTAGAAGATAATCAGAAGAGAATGAATGCGCTCAGTTCCTTCCGCTCACCAATGAAATCCCCGAAATTAGATGCAGTCAGCCATGGAATGGACATCAATTTGAACGGAAAGAAAGAATCCAATGAAATGAAGAAAATCAAGCGTGAAAATGAAGAAGCCATGAGTGTGTCTCCTTTTGCATTTATGAATGGTAAATTTCAGGGAGCAGGAAATGTTAAAGATGAGGGAATAGACATTTTGAAGCAGATGACTTTAAAATTTGGTTCAGGACCAGTTGATTTAAAACGTAAACGCCCCATCGAGCCAGTACCTGTTGTACGACAGGAGGCTATGACCCCTGATACCCCTGATAGTCCTCTAGATTTGACAAAGCCTAGAAGTTCCCCTTCAGTTTATCAGCAAGAAAGCATTAACAAGCACGAAGATGTTGATGGGGAACACTCAAGTGGTGAAAACTCGGTCTATTCAAATGAGGTGATGTCACCGACTCCAAGGAAGCGCTCAAGGAAAGGCAAGGCATATAAGCTTGACACGTTATGTATGAAGCTACAAGAAAAGCATGGAAATATGTACGGTAGCGATGAAGATTCTTCCGCAGAAAATGATGAAATGTACACGTCTGACTTACTTCCTGTTGAAGCAGACGGTCAATCACCGGAAGATTACAGTGGAAATGATAATAGCTACGCAGATATCGACTCGGACATTGATAAACAGGAAGAGAAGACTGAGAAAAATGTTGATGAAGAAACTAGTGACATCATGCCCAAGTTGGATGTCAATATGGCACCAATGAATAATGGTGAAAATAAAAGAGATGGACCTCCAGCAAAAGAGGAAGATAAAAATGAAAACAATTCTGAGAAACTGGCAGAAGAAGATCTTAAGAAAATCCATGCCAATCTTGAAATGTTGAATGAGACGTCTGGTTTGAAGAATAATAGAATTGACAATTTTGAGGACATGAAAGACAATGATGTATCTAATTACGAAAAAGTGTTTCAAATTGACGAAGATATAAAGAAGTCACCATCGCCACCTGGATTTTCCAGTCATAATCGGCGGAAGCCAGTGGCAGCAGCTATACAGCGTGGCGCAGATATTGCTTGGAAAATTTTAAACGATCCTAAAATGGCTGATCCTGCGAGACTTATAAAGAATGGCGATAATGGACACAAGCTTGAATTGTCTCCCTTAGATAAGAAGCTGTGGCTTGATGCACCTTATTGTACGAAGTCACAAAAAGGCGATTACGAGTGCCCACATTGTCAGATTTCCTTTGGAGACTGCATTATGTATACCATGCATATGGGTTACCATGGATACAAAGATCCGTATAAATGTAATATGTGTGGTGACACGTGTAAGGACAGAGTGGAGTTCTTCCTTCATATTGCAAGAGCTGCTCATAATTAAAGACACCAATATCAGATAACTTGCACAGTTAGTGCTTCATTGACTTTTGCTATTGTTCGAAACGCGGAGATAAATAAAGACGTTAAGATATTTTGTTCATATTAAGAAATTATCACATGTTTATTCAAATAACATGAGTGTTATTGAAACAATTGTTATTGAAATCCAAGCTGTTATGGATATGTAACAGACAAACTGCAAAAACTGCTAAACATTTGTAGAAAACATCAACTGTAAAAAAAATATCACAGTGCTGAATACGGAACAGACTTGCTGCCCTCTAAAAGTGACCAATCAGAAAACAGTATTTTTTGAGAGATGGTCTGTATGACTGGATATTGTACCATTTTTATTAAGTTAATCATGAAGTTATACAGACATATACAGGCATCAGTCCTAATATTTCCAATATTGACCTGTTTATTATGTTATATTTGATTTAACTAGTCAGTTTTACATTATTATGTATATATATAATACTTTTGTGTATAAAAGTCATGCCATATGTTTTGCTGATATATAAGCAATCATATTTTGTTTGTCCATTTGAAAAAAAAATCAAACAGTATTTCTTTTTATAGTAACATTCCATGTTTCTACAAAATTATTGCTCCAAAGTTTTAAAATACTATATAGAACTTAAGTATTCAAACTTTTTCTGGAAATTCCATTGCTTTGGTTCAATATTTGATACTTTGGTTTTATTTTTGTTACTTATGTTCGATATTTGATTCTTTGGCTTTTTTTCACCTACTACAAGATACTTACATTAAATTTTATGTATTTTTATATGCCAATGTATATACTGTACCATTCTGTTAATGATGTGTATTATTATTTTATTTTCTTTGTTATTTATTTTTAGCTGCATTATTTTGTTGATGTACATTTGTAATCAAGATAGTGTATTTTTTTTCTCCGTTCTTGTCTTAAAATGCTATGATTGTATATGTATGTTAAATATTGTGAAATTTCAGAATACTTCAATAATATAAATCCTGTAATTCTGGAAAAACTTGAATTTTCTGTTTAATATATATACATATTTTTTCTTTTGACATTATTATTTGAAAGACTTCCTATTGGTTGAATTTAGGAGAAAGTAGTCTGGCAAGACAACAGTGAATATACAGAAAATATGTTTCACTGCAGTGAAAAATAAATTTTTTCAGTAACAATGGGAAAATGAATATATGCATCTTATTTCACCAATATTTCATATATGAGTATATATAATAAATAAGAAAATCACAAACTCCGGAACGAATAAACATACTTTGTATAATTATGCTATTTAAAAAATCATATTCAGAATGATGTAATCTTGATTTTTTAAAGTTATGATATTTGTTTTAGTTCTGATTTAAACAATATATTTTTATTGACTTACTGCGTACAGAACTGTACACAATGCAATAGTAATAAGAAATCCTCTTTTTGTTTTTTGTTATTTTGTTATATAAAAGTTATAATGTATTCTTGCATTATGTTAGCTGCTTTTTTGACATATGTTTTTAGAAAGAATTATCTTAAATTTCTTGAGAAATGGTTTTATCATAAAGCAATAAGAAATATAAACACGTGTCACTATATATAGAATGGTTATGTTACTGAATAGACTGGCTTACAGTATGTGGACTGTACTTGCATTGGTAGCCAGCTCGATTGGGTCACTGACATATTCCAACATGAACAACACTCTGGTCACTGACATGTATTCCCTCATGTAAGACTCTCCATTTGGCCACTTACATGTATTCCCCATGTCTAAGACACTCAATTGGGCTATTTACATGTTTTCCCCATGTGTAAGACACTCAATTGGGCCATTTACATGTTTTCCCCCATGTAAGGCACTCCCATTATGTTTTTACATGGTATTCCCTCAGGACACTTGACTGGAATGATCATATGAATTCCTTTTGATAACACAGTCCAACTCAGAAATGTGATGCAAAAGAAGAAGTTATTGTTTTATTTTCTTGAAAACAAGTTAAGTTTTGTTGCATATTGCCAGTGCAATTTTATACAAATACCTGGTATACGCATAAACCTTTCTGTTGACATGTTTAAATTATTTGATCTCTGTTATTGTTTTTGCAGCTAATACATTCTCATTTGTTATCATAGTATTATTTAAGCAGGGAAATAACTCTTATCATATCAGGAAATTAGGACACGCCATCCTTCCATTTTCATTTTGTTTTGAATTTTGTTGTTTTCCTTAAAGCAACCTTCAGCTTTTATTTTTTGTTGATAAAACAGTTTCGTACTTTTTCAAACTAAGTATTTCAGTAATTTTATCTTGGACCAATGGAGTGTTTCACTGTTAAGCCTTCTTCAAAACAGCGCCACAAGAGCTATTTATATCGCGCAGTGACGTTTCTAAAAATAGAAGATTGGGAAACGATCCTCTGCTTTACTAATTTACATATAGAGAGCAAATTAGAGGTATCGAGGGGTTTTCCTTATTGTCTTTTGTATTTTATCGCCAACAGATTTCATTTTACACCTTAATTCTTTTGATTCGACAATTATATGAAACAATTTATCTAAAAATAACATATTTAACCTTCAGAAAAGCTGAAGGACGCTTTAAACCTTCAAAGATTCATTACAGACAATAAAGTTTTCTAACTTCTAGTACTGATGCGTCTTTAGTAAAAAATTTCAAACAGCGACTTCCATTGCACAATTTAGTCAGACATTCCAATTAATACACTACCATGTTTATACCTTCCATCCTCATCCAAACCTATAGCTCAAACTTGTGTATATTTTAGCCGCGTCACGACAAAACCAACATAGTGGGTTTGCGACCAGCATGGATCCAGACCAGCCTGTGCATCCGCGCAGTCTGATCAGGATCCATGCTGTTCGCTATCAGTTTCTTTACTTGTAATAGGGTTGGTAAGCGAACAGCATGGATCCTGATCAGACTGCGCGGATGCGCAGGCTGGTCTGCATCCATGCTGGTCGCAAACCCACTATGTTGGTTTTGTCGTGACGGCGCTCATTTTGTTTATGCTTGCCAATATGTTAAACCAATGCCTTTTTTCTCAGGGATAAGTTAATGGTATTTATTGTTAACATTTCCAGTATGTTATTTGTAGTAGAATTTACACTTGTTAAAGCACTGGGACCAAATACTTTGAAACTGTCAAGTGTAAGAACTGTCAAGTGTAAGAATATCTTCGAATTGTCTCCCCTGAATTTTGTGCCCAGTCTACACCAGAATGCCAGGATGTCAAGTTTTCATTGGTTGTTTTTATTTGATTTAAAAGTTACAACCAATCAAGTGACAGTATTTATAGGAAGGGTAGACTGGTATCTACATGGGATATTGTTATCCTGCATATAATTTTTTGCAGAAGTAAGACACTTGAATAGTTTTCATTTATTGGTCTCCAGAATACGTTAATTATGTAGCTATTTAATAGTTTGTTATAATTGTGAATGTATCTGTACACGTATTTATACATAGAAATCCAATTATATTGTTATTCCTCCCATATAATATTCTAGGAATTTTTTTTTTTATCTTTTTTTTTTTTCAATCCTAATTATACAACATGTGACGGTCAGTCCGCAGCGAATTAGCTATTCTGTAGTAGGTATATAAAAAAATTGTGTATTACATAATGTTCTAGTATTCGGATTTGTTTGCATCACATGCATACTTACATTACCTCTCAAGCCAGGGGCCATGAGTTTGAATCCTTCTTAAGACTCATATGACACCATTACTAGTTGGTCCAAGCAAGAACCGTATATGCGGCAGTTATTAGTTTTTTAAGTAACCTGCCAACATTTGGTACTCTATTGATATTCAGGTAATAGAATTTAAACAAAGGAAATATCAATGTTAGTGCAATAACTGATTAACTCCTATTAAATTTAGAACGACTTACTCCGTTACCACACTTTGGTGACGAAATTTAATGACACTTTGAAATAGTAAATTTTTTTTGACATACTCATTTTGTTTCAAGTCTGGGCATTAAGTATATGCATTTAATAATGATGTTTTGTTTTTCGTTCATAAGATAAAATTGTGTTTAATTAATATTCATTTGCTGAAAGATTATTATGGTGCTGATTTTAACTGGCACTTTGAATCAGAATTGTTTAAACACATATCTTGTAGTTATGTTCTCTACATTAAGTGTTGCATTGAATTACAATTTAATAAGTAACAAATCTAGTGTATGGTTTAACCCTTTAACAGGTTATATGACCATAAATAAACATTTTTTTGCATATATTGCTGACAACTGTTTATATATGGCCATATATATTATAATACAGCAAACTTGTAGAGAAAAAAATGAAATTTCTTCATAAATTGATAGCAGGTGTGAATATAAAACTATTTAAACGTCACAATTATCCAATGAAAAGCGACGTTACAAACATGCAGTATTATAATGTAACAAATACATTGATTAGTATAATTATGACATGAATAAAAGAGATGCATTTATTCCATTTTGTTAAAACTGTATTCAAGTTGATAATGTGTATATAAAACAATGAATTTTGAATTTTAATCTTACCTATTAGTTAATCAGTAACTAAATGTAATCAATTTGTGTAAAAGTGTGTATTGCTGGTATATTTACGAAGGTTACCTAGAAATTTATTTGAATAATACTTAAACCTGACTACCTCAGTCTTTAGTCATAGGCTTGCCTTAAAAATAGCGTTTCTGTTGCCCTTGTCAAGTAGAATTAGAATGTGTTTAATCTAGATTCTGATTAATTTAAATTAATTTTAATTAGAATTTTGAAATTTTTTGATGATGAATAAAAAACACTTCAATTTTTTTATTTATTTATTTTTTTTTTTTAATATAGTAAAGCAGAATGTTACCTAATGAAAATTTTGTTAACAATTTTTAATGACTTTTTTAACAAAGTTTTTTTAACACTTAACATTGTTAAGCAACATATTTGTTAACATTGTTAGATAAACGTTTTATCTCCAGCATTTAACTAAATAGAATGATTAAAAAAAATGAAACACAGCATATTTTATATGTGTATTTGATTGAAATAGATTGTAGATATTTTGATATGATTGTTAATTTCTTTTTCTTAATGTGCTCTATATGGTGTGTCAATAATCATGTTCTTTATGTATATACAGGTCTTGTGTCTTCTTTTTTCATCCCCCTTTTTTTGCCCCATTTTTCTTCCCAATTTTTATGCCCCACTACTTGAAGGGAAGCTAGAAATTTGTCATACTGTCACACTGTTTGCACGTACTCAGGTGGATTTTTGGCTTATAACTCGTAGGAGTCTATGAGTTCGTTGGAGGGGAAAAAAGTTACTTATATGGGGTGAAAAGAGGTTCCTTATGGGGTTTTAGAGATCAATTCCGGGCTCCACCCCTGCCCACCTTCCGATCCCAATCTAAAAATGCATCAGTGTAAATGGAGACTTGCCCCTCAACTGGGAAACTTCTTTACTTGTATATCTTACAGGAGCAACATTCTGAAAAGTGATTTCAATATCAAAAATACAAAAAATATGTAAAATGATACTCCTCCCCTACTAGACTTGCCAGAATATGAATGTTACAAGAAGCGAAATGACCTCACTTGGTGTGAATAATGGACTGTCCTTGGAAGTTTGAATTAAAGGGAAGTAGCTTTCAACACAATAAGCTAACAATAGGACAGTGCCTGGTTAGACTATATTGATGTGTAAACTGACCTGACTACTGGTGGAATGCTAGCAACATTTAAATTCAATGTATTTACATTGTAGTTAAACTTAAACCTACTAAATTTCTGCAGTGGAATGTGTCCAGCTTTGAGTTTGGAACAGTGCATTTGAAATTTAAGGGATTTCAATATTAAAAAACTTAAGTTGAGCTATCAACAGTATAAAGTCTGGTTAGACTTTACGGATGTGCAGGTTGGCCAGGTGCTATACTGGTTACCAAGGCTATACATTTCAGAAGGCTATGTGTTAAGGTATGACAAACGAGTATAGATAATACAATAATTTGGTAGGTTTAAACATATTTATTTCAGCTTGATTGCAAAACAAGTTCTTGCAACTTATATTACCCACTTTCAAGTCTCCCTCCAGGAACCAACCGGGTAATTGTTACACGTTATAGAAAGTGAAAATCAACAATTCCGGCAAGCTATCATCTTTATTTTTTAATTTATTCAGAGTCTGGTTGTTCGAAAATTGCTGCAATATAAATGTCCATGAATTACATTGCACTCAAGATGGATCCGAAAAACTGGAAAAAAAATTTCTTTATCATCAACAAAAGTATACAAGTGTTTGAATGTACAGAACAAAAACAAAAACTGTGGATGACTATAAACAATTTGATACATAACATGCTTGAAATAAATGGTAATGTTAATGCGTGAATCAGAATAGTTTTGTTCTAATTCTAGAATACAGAAAAATAGAAGACAACAGTATTTCAGTTTCTTACAGTACAGCAGTTAAATGTAAACAAACGTAAAAAGCCAGCAGACGCATGGTCGACAATCAAGGGGAATTAGAGCGAATGTTGTAAGTTTTTATCTACTACCATCGACTGATATATTAAATATATTATTATGCCTACTTGAATTAAAAGGCTGTACACCAAAAAATGAAATAAACAAGACTGCATAGATCACATAAGTGACACAACTTGAAATAACAATGAAAACAATTAAAGGCCCACCACTACTTTGGTACACCTGCTTTGTACTTGCTGTTGTATTAGGATATCTTCCACAGAATCCTCATGTATCTGATAGCATTCCAGCTCTGCTCAACATCAAAGCTGACTCCAAGACATGCAGTGACATTACAAATTACCAGTCAACACACCTTCTACTGAGTATCTGCAAACAGAAACCTACCAGTACCAGCAATAAACCCTGCAACAAGAAGACCTTCCTGGTATATATAACCCTATTACTTCTTGCTAATTCAAATGATGTCCAACTTAACCCTGGACCCCCACTAAACGACAGTACTGTCTACCCATGCGGCACCTGTGACCAACCAGTAACATGGGATCACCGGGCAGTTGTCTGCGACACCTGCGACCAATGGTACCACTTAAATTGCCAAGATGTTCATTCTAGAACCTATAGCATTTTAAATGAAGATAGCGCTATACGCTGGGATTGCTTAATTTGCAACAACCCAAACTACAGTACTCTGTGTTTTGACCTACACTCGCTATCAACGTCAAATCCATTTGAATTACTATCGCTTTCAAGTACAAGTCTACAGAGCCCTAAGACACAGTTAAAACCTCTTCACTCATCAACTCCAGAAAGAAGTGCAAACCCAAAGAAGAAACCATCAAAAAAGCTACCACTTAGAATCCTGAATGTCAACTGCCAGTCCATAAAGAAAAAACAAGACAGAATAGAAAACCTCATAGAGAGCACTAAACCAGATATCATCATTGCCACAGAAACATGGCTGGACCCCTCTATGTCATCCTCTATGTGGGAAGCCATTTTGTTTGATGTTTAATAAAAGGTGTATTTTAGGTGGCATTTTATTT
Source organism: Ruditapes philippinarum (assembly GCF_026571515.1). Taxonomy (NCBI): domain Eukaryota; kingdom Metazoa; phylum Mollusca; class Bivalvia; order Venerida; family Veneridae; genus Ruditapes; species Ruditapes philippinarum. The sequence goes on along the minus strand of NW_026852255.1, from coordinate 97,546 downwards.
TTATTTTTTACTTATATTATTTAAATAATGGGAGGTTTACTATATTTTTTTTTCATTATTTCTTTTGTATCTTTTTATAGAATGATACATAAGAACTAATTAAACAAATGGAAGCACATTCAGATTACCGGGTTTGGATAGAATTACGCGTTAAGAATTGGTTACCTCCCCTTTCATATGTTTTACCATTTACCATGAAATGAGTTGACGATCGATTTTCTCGGTAATATTTCCCTCAGTAAATTATAAATATCTAATTTAAGTTTTATTTTTGATTAGAAATCGATGCCATATCCTGGAAAAGACCTCGGGTCTTAACCAGGTGTACATATCTAAAAGGTTCAATCCGTTTTCTTTAGTTTATTAAAATTCAAACAGTGTCAAATACACGTGCTGTAAAATTTTTCACCTAGTCCTGAATTATTCAGAAGAGTATAAAAAAGTACTTTTCCACTGGCAGTGTGTATTTTATGAACTTATATTTACTTCGTGATTTCTTGAAACTGTAATAGAAGCCATACCATCACCCATTACAGGGATTTTTTTTTGGGGGGCTTATTTTATAGCCGTTATTGGGTCATATTCCCAAATGAAAATAATATATTATTTTCCCAATCCACAGGAAAAAATTCCCAATTGAAAGTTACAAAATAAAAATATTGAAATAAAAATTCTAAAATCTTTGCAAAAAAGGGCTTCTTCACTGTAATAGTGCTTAAATCTTTGAAGATGCCATCATAGACTGTAATTGTTTGCATCCATTTAATCACTGCAAAATTTCAGTCATGCACTTTTTCCAAATTTTTAACAAAACACCGCTGAAATTCCTTATTCCATGGGTATGGGTTGTGTTCCCAAAATCCTGGAAAAAATCCCTGCATTATGCACGTGGAGTCATAATTTTTAATTGACATAAGCTGGTAAGAGTTGAGGCGGCGTACAAATTGTCATATTGAAAGTCAATACTTGAACTAAGCACATGACTGTGTGCATATTAATTTTTGAGTAACAGGGTCAAAGTTCAAGATTACATTGATCATGACTGTTTCTGACTAACAACTTGACAACTAAAGGGCACTCAAACTTCATAGGAACATTTTGTCTTGGGCAGTAAATGACACTTTCTTTATTTTGCTGAGAACTCAAAGGTCAAGGTCATATTGACCTTTATGTCAAAATGTTTTTGAGCAACAAATTACTTTGACATGCTGACGAGGTGAATGCACATGTTTTACAAACATCTCTTGTTTTTTTGGGGTTTTCATTTTAATTAAAACTGATGAACTATGTTTAAAAATGTGACAACAGTAAAATTTGTGTCAATTTTTCTTCACATTTTTCTGTAAATTTACCATTTCTGCCTGCAAAAAAAGAAAAGAAAAAAAAGACATTTTTATTTCTCTTTCATCACCTTTACCGCAGCATTTGCTTAATGAGAAGTTCCACTAATGAAGGACCAAGACTGATTTTCAGTGATACATTTTATGACAAGTTGACAACTTCTTTCATGCACCTACCTTGTTTCCATTTGGTTCTGTGAACCTACTTTCTACTGTAGTAGTCTGTAATGGTGTAAAACTGGTGTTCAAGTCAGCTGGGAACACAGTGATTTTTTTTTCAATTTTCAAAACAACCTGTGGCTTTCTGAAGGGGAAAATATAGCGTGATAAATCAGAAAAGGGGAAAATCAAATTCCAACAACTTAGAATGGTTTACCCACACATGTTTTAGAATATTCAATTTCAATTCAATTTAACATCCATGATACATGCAGGGGCTATCTGTAGTGACAGCATTCTGTCTTAAGCTGATATGTCAGCAGCTGTTAAGTCATGGCTCTAGTGAAAAAATGTGCAAAGGGCATGTTAGGGGAAAAATAGTAGCATTTTTAGGGGAAAATATACCTATTTAGGGCTAGGGGAAACAGCCTTTATTGGGCTGTAAAATGCAGGGGAAAAAATCACTGGAACATTCTTTTGAATTCATTCAAAATATATGCAAATGCTCTCTTAATCATTGTATTACTTATTGTAATATTATTACGTTCCTTTTACGCGCCAAATGTAACGTCTATTAACGTAGACGTTTGTTTTGTACGGTTACGTCATTTTTATATATGTATCCACTGAGGAAGCTTAATAAAGCGAAACATGTTTTGATACTTAATTTGTGTTGGTTTTTGATCCAATTACCCTAACTCTTAATCATTTAACATTCCAAAATGGAAGAATCCAACATGCAACTGTTTTAGGTTTATTTACCATCCATTTTGCTGCACTGTTCTCAAAAAAGTAATTGTAGGTTGAGAAAGCACCCCTAACCTAAGTAAATATTTAACATGCAATTTTAAAAAAGTTCAGACGGGTCACATTTTGTGAATGCCTATGTCTCAAACTTTCTAAAATAGAAGGAAAGTTAAATGATGAAACTGCAAAACATCACATTAAAATATGCAAAATTATGCTCTTGTGAAAGAAATTGTTTCTGTCAATGAATAAAGGTTCTAGATACAAGAATAAAGATATAATATCCAAGGTTATTGTCTTCCACAGAAGGCAGATGAACAGATAAGTAAACAAAAAAGCCTAGACTATAGGTTTAACACTTTGCTTACTGTCTACCAATTTTTTCATTTAACTTTTGGCAAATGAGTTACCAACTGCATTTTTTATACGTTCAAATCATTATTCATAAAAAATGTATTCTCAGACTGTCTTTACAGAGATGGGGTAATTAGTAGATCTATCAGAATCTTTTCAATTCTTTTAAAGCAGCACGCCTCCAGATTCATGTTAATTTTCATGAAAAATTTTGAAAGGTATTTGAAAGTAAAATATTGTGAGGTGAACAAAAATAGTAATTTACATATTGCAATTGGCACTTACAATCCAAGAAATTACCAAAAAGTGGTCAAAATATGCAAAAACAGCCCTTACTGCGTTAGTAACACAGTAGAAATATGGCAATAAAATACTGCAAATTCAGTCTTAACATGTAAAATATAACTTGGATCTTGAATGTTTTTACCTTTCTTAAAATTTTAGTACATTTTTCTCAATATTAAATTTCTTGAAATATTTTGGCTTATCTGGAGGCGTGCAGCTTTAAAGATCCTGTATGTTGTAATTAAGGATGTAACAACACTTGAGTGAAATTTATAAATGTATATGATTATTCTTCTCAGACCATTTCCAAACATCCAAGAATATGTTAAGTATGTACTGCAAATGTTTATAGGCATTATAAGTAATCCTTAAAATATATGTATTTATTGATTATTGAAACATTTGGCTTAGACTTTATCGAAAATAAATTTCTAATTACCTCCCTTAATTTACATGAAATGCAAATTCAGTAATATCTTTACAAATAATGCTTTTTGAAACTTACAATATTGATAAATCTTTATTTGAGCATCATATTTATGATATAAAACCATAAAAAAATAATGCTTTTTGGAACTTAAATATTGAGTAATCATTATTTGAACATCATATTTATGATATAAAACCATAAAAATAATGAGTTACAGGATCTTTAAATATTATGTTCAACACATGCAGTATAAGCAACAGTCAGATTGAAGCGTGTAACATAATAAATCTGTTAGATTTATTTCTATAGTTGTAAATTTGCTTTCTAATTCTGTCTTACTTTCATTACAGAATATACACTGTATCAAGGGAGGTAACTAGAAGATATACATTGTGATTATTTGTAGAAAGGGAGGTAATAAAAGAAATTTGGAATCGCCAACATTCAAGTAAGCATTTTGTTTGTTTGTTATAAAAGTATACATGTTCCTACATATTCAGTGTATATCTAGAAAAAAATATTATCTTAGAAAGAGATTCAATATGGGAATATAATCTTAATGTTAATGTAAACAATATATGTGAAAAAAAATCTTGAAAATGGAGGCAAAAAGGAAACATTTTAAATGATGTTTTAATCCGTGTTTAGTATTTTAAAAGGAAACATTTGAGAAGTTTTAGAAAATAAATTCTTAATAATAATACATTGAAAGAAATTAAAAATTTTCTGTTACAGACATTATTAGTGTAATCGTTATTGAGTGCGATATGGAAATAAAGGAGTGCGATATGGAATTGACAACAGAAAAGAAACCCTATGTTTGTTCTGTATGTGAATATGCTAGTGAGTGCAGTAGTAACCTTAAAAGACATATGAGAATACATACTGGTGAGAAACCTTTTAAATGTGAGGTTTGTAGTTATGCAACTACACAGAGAGGGCACTTTAATGAGCACATGGCTATACATACTGGAGTTAAACATTTTAAATGTGACCTGTGTAGCTATGCAAGTAACCGTCGAAGTCATGTGAAAAGACATATGTTAACACATACAAAGAATAAACTGCGTAAATGTGATGCATGCGATGATACTTTTGAAGACGGTATTGGGCGGGAACAACACATGACTCGACACATGACTGGTCATTTAGAAGAAAATGGTAATTATTTGACATATAATGATGTTAAAAAGGATATTAAAATAGCAGCTCAGTTGGAGGAGAAACCGTTCAAATGTCAGACATGTGATTACTGTACTGTTGATAGTGTACTTTTTGAAAATCATTTAGCAAGTCACGAAGAGAAGAAGATCTTCAAATGTCAATTTTGTGACTATGTTTGCAATTTGAGCTCAGATTTGAAGAAACACATACATGGTACACATGATGTGGCCAGGAGATTTAAATGTAACGTTTGTAACTTTTCCAGCAATAATAGGGGAAATCTGAAAGAACATATAGCAATACATACTGGAGAAAAACAATATAGTTGTCACATTTGTGGTTATGCATGCTATCATAAAAGTCATATGCAGAGACACTTAATGGTCCATACCGGAGAAAAACGCTTCAAGTGCGGAGTTTGTAGCTACGAGAATAACGACAAACGTTACATGAAAATACATATGAGGAGACACACCGGAGAAAAACCGTTACCGTGTCAATATTGTGACTACACATGTGATAACAATAATGATATGGCAAGTCATTTGGTGATACATACTGGAGAGGAGAACGTGAAATGTGATTACTGTGATTATACATGCTCCCACATAACACTTCTAGAGAAACACATTGCCATGCACATAGGAGAAAAACCATTTCGATGTTACTTCTGCGACTATTCGTGTGAATATAACTCGAATCTAAAAAGACACATGAGCATTCATACCGGAGAGAAAAGGTTTAAATGCGATTTTTGTGATTATGGAAATTATCAAATTGGACGTTTGAAAGAGCATATCTTGGCAAAACATTCATAAAATTGTATAAAAAAAACATGCAATTCATTATCAAGTCATAAGAAGAAATGTATGAGGAAAAGGTGCTCAATTATTACACATGTAATTTAGATTAGCATTGAAACAAAGAGGATGTTCAAGCGTTTTTTTTCTCTATAAATACAGGATTAATATTCATCAAGTTGTATGAAAATAAATATGTCATGACGGGTGGTTGCCACGAGTGAAATATGATAATTTTCATATCTTCAGAGGAAAACAAATCCTGTATTTATAGAAAAACAACCTTAAATATTCTGTTTATAATAAAAAAATTCTCTTTTTTGACCTTACAATTCTTAAGAATTCTCCTTTAATTTTGTATATTGGCTGAATTAAGAAGAAAGTAGTCCGGTAAGTCACCAGTGAAAATACATAAAATATATTTCACTGAAGTGAAAAATAATTTTTACAGTGAAAATACAGAAAATGAATATACATATTTTATTTCATCAATATTTCTTAATTTTTCATTTATAAGTATATAAAGTACATGTATAATTATAATAGATGTATACAGCTGACTCCCGTTATGTTAAAGTTGCTGTGAATGTCGAGATAAACATATTTAAACCATGTATATGTTTATATTTCTGTGTACTTATTTTGATATATTTGTATATAGTTTTCTCCTGTGTAGATGCTAAGTTTAAAAACAGAAAATTGATAAATCTAAAAATTATATTTTTGTTAATTTCATTGAAGAAAAAGGTCAACATTAGCATATGATAATTACATACATTTATGATGCTTGATATTTGTGTACACTTTATTATGTTTGTTGTCTGTTATAATCTTATATTATTATTATTATCTACAATATCTCCTTTTATCATAAAGTAGACTTTCACATAACTTCTGAGGAATAATCCTTAGGTGGCCGAAATAATGTCATGCATATGTAAGTCACAAGAGTTAAAAGCAGACTGAATAAATAAAATCTTTCATAAAATCTTCTCCTATAAAAGAGCTAAATGTACAGACATTTTGGGTATGGCATAACCTTTTAGTTCTTTACAATATTTATACAACTGTATTAAACATACCTAAGGGTTAAAATTGGCTCCGCACAGGGGTTTACTATGTTACCATAGCTTTCTTACACAGGAAAACTCATTTTAATACACTTCTTGAGAGTAGGTATTTGACATGCAGCTATGTCTATTGACCTTTGGAGAAGGTGTTTGACATTAAGCATTGTTCTGTTGACCTTAAGAGTAGGTATTTGACATGAAGCATTGCCCTATTGACCTTGAGGGTAGGTATAATTTATGACATGCAGCATTGTCCTTTTGACCTTGAAAGTAGGTATTTGACATGCCGCATTGCCCTATTGACATTGAAAGAAGGTATTTGACATGCAGTATTGCTCTTTCATCCTTGAGAGTAGGTATTGCTCTTTTGTCCTTGAGAGTAGGTATTGCTCTTTTGTCCTTGAGAGTAGGTATTGCTCTATTGACCTTGAGAGTAGGTAATTGACATTTAGCATTGCTCTGTTGACATTGAGAGTAGGTATTTGACATTAAGCATTGCTCTGTTGACATTGAGAGTAGGTATTTGACATTTAGCATTGCTCTATTGTTCTTGAGAGTAGGTAATTGACATTTAGCATTGCTCTGTTGACATTGAGAGTAGGTATTTGACATTTAGCATTGCTCTGTTGACATTGAGAGTAGGTATTTGACATTAAGGATTGCTCTGTTGACATTGAGAGTAGGTATTTGACATTTAGCATTGATCTATTGTTCTTGAGAGCAGGTAATTGACATTTAACATTGCTCTGTTGACATTGAGAGTAGGTATTTGACATTTAGCATTGCTCTGTTGACATTGAGAGTAGGTATTTAGCATTAAGCATTGCTCCATTGTTCTTGAAGAGTAGGTAATTGACATTTAGCATTGCTCTGTTGACATCGAGAGTAGGTTATTTGACATTTAGCATTGCTCTGTTGATATTGAGAGTAGGTATTTGACATTAAGGATTGCTCTGTGACATTGAGAGTAGGTATTTGACATTTAGGATTGCTCTCTATTGTTCTTGAAGAGTAGGTATTTGACATTAAGCATTTGCCTGTCAACATTGAGAGTAGGTATTTGACATTTAGCATTGCTCTATTGTTCTTGACAGTAGGTATTTGACATTCAGCATTGCTCTGTTGACATTATTAGTAGGTACTTGACATTTTATTGCTCTGTTGACCCTGAGAGTAGGTATTTGACATGCTGCATTGTCCTATTGTCCTTAAGAGTAGGTATTTGACATGCATCATTGCCCTATTGTCATTGAGAGTAGGTATTTGACATGCAGCATTGCCTAATTGTCCTTGAGAGTAGGTTTTGCTCTATTGAACTTGAGAGTAGGTATTTGACATTTAGCATTGCTCTGTTGACATTGAGAGTAGGTATTTGACATATAGGATTGCTCTGTTACCTTGAGAGTAGGTATTTGACATGCAGCATTGTCCTTGAGAGTAGGGTATGTGACATGCAGCATTGCCCTATTGTCCTTTGAGAGTAGGTATTCCCACATGCAGCATTGTCCCTATTGTCCTTGATAGTAAGGTATTTGACAACGGGCAGCATTGCGCTATTGACCTTGAGAGTAGGTAATTTTGACATGCAGCATTGTCCTTTTGTCCTTAAGAGTAGGTATTTGACATGCAGCATTGCCCTATTGTCCTTGAGAGTAGGTAATGCTCTATTGACCTTGAGAGTAGGTATTTGACATGAAGCATTGCCCTATTGTCCTTGAGAGTAGGTATTGCCCTATTGACCTCGAGAGTAGGTATTGCTCTATTGTCCTTGAGAATAGGTATTGCCCTATTGTCCTTGAGAGTAGGTATTTGACATGCAGCATTGCCCTATTGTCCTTGAGAGTAGGTATTGCCCCTATTGCCCTCGAGAGTAGGTATTGCTCTATTGTCCTTGAGAATAGCGGTATTGCTCTATTGTCCTTGAGAGTAGGTATTTGACATTATTTTTCTTGAGAGTAGGTAATTGACATTTAGCATTACTCTGTTGACATTGAGAGTAGGTATTTGACATTTAAGGGATTGCTCTGTTGAAATTGAGAGTAGGTATTTGACATTTAGCATTGCTCTGTTGACATTGAAAGTAGGTATTTGGGCATTTAAGATTGCTCTGTTTGACATTTAAGATTGCTCTGTTGACATTGAGAGTAGGTATTTGACATTAAGGATTACTCTGTTGACATTGAGAGTAGGTATTTGACATTTAGCATTGCTCTATTGTTCTTGAGAGTAGGTAATTGACATTTAGCATTGCTCTGTTGACATTGAGAGTAGTATTTTGACATTCACATTGCTCTGTTGACATTGGGAGTAGGTATTTGACATTAGGATTGTTTCTGCTGACATTTAGAGTAGGTTATTGACATTAAGCATTGCTCTGTTGACATTGAGAGTAGGTATTTGACATTAAGCATTGCTCAGTTTGTTCTTGAGAGTAGGTTTATTGACATTTAGCATTGCTCTGTTGACATTGAGAGTAAGTATTTGACATTTAGCATTGCTCTGTTGTTCTTGAGAGTAGGTAATTGACATTTAGCATTACTCTGTTGACATTGAAGTAAGTATTTGACATTTAGCATTGCTCTGTTGACATTGAGAGTAGGTATTTGGCATTTAGGATTGCTCTGTTGACATTGAGAGTAGGTATTTGACATTTAGCATTGCTCTATTGTTCTTGAGAGTAGGTATTTGACATTTAGCATTGCTCTGTTGACATTGAGAGTAGGAATTTGACATTGAGCGTTGCTCTTTTGATCTTGAAAGAAGGTATTTGACATTAAGGATTGCTCTATTGTCCTTGAGAGTAGGTATTGTTCTTTGTCCTCGAGAATAGGAATTTGACATGATTGTAACATGGCTCTATTGGCCCTAACAAAAGTTAAAAGACATTTTGCTTTTCTTTTAAGTTAAAAATTTTAGGTGGTAAATGATCACCCTTCTAATACTGAAAAGGGGGCATATGTGTTGTTCAACATTTGTTGTTGTTGTTTTTTTTTCTTATTTTTTCTTTTTTAAGAGTTGTTTAAAGCTTTTGTTTCCTTTAGAAAAAGTTGTTTACTGTTTACTGTTGTTTACTTTTCTGTTATAATTAGTAACTATTTTATATTTAGTATTATTTTTGCAGAGGATTCTGTTGTTAGTGTTATATATGTAAATAAATAACAAATGAATCAGTATGTTTTTATTTTATTATCGCCTAGCTGTGTCTTAATATAATACAATGCCAAACAATCTGGCACAATATTCGGACAAAATCAATATACATGTACATGTAGTAACTATCTGTTGGCAAGTTAAAGTGACATTATGCCCATCCACATGTAAATGGTCAGTGAATAGGTGGAAATAAAAATAGCTCAACATTTTGGCAATAATTGTGTTCAATAATCAATTTTATATTTTACTGTGTAAAAATTAAACAATAATCCATGTGACCGACAGAATTTCTATAAATGTTGTTCAAATTGTAATGCTCTGCTCAATTCTTTGAAAAAAAAGTTGGGCAATATTTTAAATTTAATTTAGATAGCTTTTATATTGTATCATACACATTTTTCATTTCTATTTTTGGTCAATCACCATTATCATAACAGATATATTACTCATTTACTGCAAATTGACAGGGAAAATATGAGCATTATGTCACTTTAAACTTAATTATTATAAATATAGCTATAATTAACTGATATCTTGAATTCACTACTTTGCGTAAGGATATAACATTGTAACCCATGTCGGTTATGTAATCCAAGAATTGTGTTCTTTGAAGCATATTCATCTGGTTAATTAAGCATTATTTCTAATAAATTTCAAATATTTAAAAAATCTACATAGCTTTAATTTATGGTTTATGGGTACCTGGCTAATGTTTGTGTACCAAGATAGAGATGTTACCTGACTCCCTATACCTGGGTACTCGAGTACTTGTCCAACTCCCCCGCCCCAACTCTACATGTTTTTGCGTAAATATTTGAAACAGCCAATGAAAAACATACAATAATTAACCTCCTTAATTTGCTGAGTCATACCTATTGATACTATTGTAATTGTGTTGTGTTCTCTTTATAGGTTCCCCCTGGTACCTGGTAGTATGCTCCAATGTACGAGACTCTCTTTTTGTTGCCCTGTCATTGATGTTGAGATATTCAACCAACCAAAATTCTCACCCCCCTCCCACCATTTTGTTGGAATATTCGCATATGAGAATCAATTCTAATTAAGGTCAATCATTTCATCAGTAATTTCTAATGCAATCCATTTTGTGTGTGCATCATGCATATTTTTATACTATATCATTATGACTCTACAATACAACATATTTGGTAAAGAATATTCAGGAACCTTGTAAATTTTTAAAGAAGCTTGCCATTTTCAATTATCATTTTTCTCAAAAATTTCTGGTCAATGTTAAAAAAATCTTAAAAGAACTCCAATGCGGTCTAAAGGCTTTAAATCATTAAATCTAAATTTCAGAAAGACATGGTAGTTCTACTCAAGTGCCTGTTCGTGCCTGAAATAATGCACGGAAGGGCACCCGAGGTCTTCCTCCACCAGTAAAGCTTGAATGTCGTGATTTGACCTACACTGTGTTGATGTGACGTAAAACCCAAAACAAACAAACAAATCAGAAAGACATGCAAAGTATAATTAAGAAATATACTCGGAAATAAATTGAAAATCACATTTTTGTGCTATTCTTAGCCTTATGTGAAAAACTTTGCAATGATAATAAATTTTTCACACAATATATTGGTCTAGAATTACATCAAATGGAACATTAATCTCAAAAAAAAATTTCCACTCCTGTCATGTCAAAAGGCCTCAGTGGAGTCCCTTTCAATGGTCACTATTTTGAAATGTATACATATAGGTTTGTTTTAGCATAAACATGTATACATTTATTTACATCCGTGGATTTACATCCATGGTTTTAGGAAACTAGTTATGGATGGTAATTAATTCATGGTTTACTTTACAATTGTTTCTAATTAAATGATAAGCAGCGTATAAAGATACATCTTATGAAATATTTTTATAAAATTTATTAGCAAAAACATTATATTGTTTCCATACTCTTGATTCACGAAAGAGCTGTAACACAGAATGTCTGTTATTTAATTAATACATATGTGTATTGTATGTGAAGAGAATAAATTTGAGCCGCGTCATGACATAACCAACGTAATGCGTTTGCGACCAGCATGGATCCAGACCAGCCTGCGCATCCACACAGTCTGATCAGGATCCATACTGTTCGTTTACAGACCCTATATCAAGTAGAGAATCTGATAGCGAATAGCATGGATCCTGACCAGACTGCGCGGATGCATGCTGGTCGCAAACCCATTATGTTGGTTTTGTTGTGACACGGTTCAATTATTATGCTGGTATTTTACTTAGCTGTTAAGCGATGATTTTATGCATTGGACATTTGCTTTTAAGACAATATACTATCTTATTTCCATACATGTAAACTTTTTTTGATGATCAAGTGGGAGATTTTTCTTCAAAAATAGGGGGATTTTAGAATTTGCAATAAACAAAGAAGAAAGTTCTGACATTAAAAATAGGTAGATTTTTTTAGTTTGTGAAAATTACAAAATACGCCAGGTTTCAAGAAAAATCTTTGAAAATATGGCTGCAGAAAAAGGGTGTTTCCCCCTAAAGGTGGGAGAGTTCACATGTATGTATTTCTTTCATTCAAGCACTTTGGAAGGATTTATTTTCAAAATTCAAACAACAATTTATGCAGCTGATACATGTATATAACTTTATTCACTTTAAAACACTGAATGTATTGTTTGGATATTTACAGTATGTTTAAATGGATTTATATATATGGCTCAATATATTGTATATTTTTATTGATCACATACCTATGCAGCTTTTACGATTCTGTAAAAATAGTATTGCACTGCCTTGCACTATATAAATGCGTGCAAAATGTTGGTAACAGAGTTACACTTTAGGTATGACAATGAAAAAAGGATTGTTTTAACTGCAAGAATAGTTCTTTTAAAGGCATGTGATAAATAAAGTATTATATTTCTGTAGGTTCATTACTAAATTTATTCAACTTGTTGAATAAAATAATATTATGTTTGCCAGAGGCTGACATAATTATATAATTTTAATCAAATGGTCTGTTTGATTTTTCTGGTCCCTTGAGATCATTGATTTCATCATGCCTAGAAGATTGAATACCACTAAAGACTGTACTAGGGGTTGTTAGGGATGGTGCACTTTTTTATTATCCCTAATGAACAGATTCAATCAAACCAAGTCTGCAATTTTCATGTAATTTTGTTGTCTTCATTACTTTTCCAGTGGTTATTAGATTATTTTTTCTGCCAAGTATATGACCTAAACTGTGTTTGTGCGCCATAAAACCAAACCAAACAAACCAAAATTGTCCGGGTTTAACAGCGTTATAACACATTGTTGGTCACATCATCATGAATTCTATAATTATAAAGCTGTAGTTAGTTAATCAAATAATACTTTCCTAAAGTTTTATGACCTTTCACAAATACAAGAGAACACAATAAAAACAAAAATCTCATAAAAATATTTCTACAGGTAGTATATATTCTTTATCTGCCACATCATACAGTTTTTATTTTATTAGCACTTTCAGTAGTTTTTTTATTTCCAGACATTGGTACATCTTCATCCCCTTCTACAAACATATCTTCACTGGCAGATATATCTACTTTATCTTCGTTGATCTGTCCCGCCACATCGTCCGCCGCACTGTTATTTTTATCCGAGTGTAGCAGGTATGTTATAAGGTTCTCGTATACGATGAATGTTATACAGCAAGCTGGAGTAACTCGTAACAAAGCTGGTATCAGGCCTTTATAGAAACCATACACACCCTCATGTCTGAAAATTCAATAGAATTCTATCTATCTAGGTTTTTACTTAATTAATTTTTTTCACATTAATCCTTAGTAGCATTGTTTAATGAACGTGCCATGTCTTGAATTTAAAACAGACAATGTTATTTTATGGTATGGCTTTCATATCAACAAGCCCTGCCATTTGAAACAGACAAATATTGTTCCATACCCATGCATATATTCATGCGACGTCATTTGCGTTACACAAACATAGTGTAAAGACGCGCTAAATGTTAGTGTTACACTATAGGTCCGTCCATGAAAAATGATTCCTTTTCCCTTTAAACTCTTTATTGGTATGTGATAAAAATTATATTATATTCGTGTAGGTTCAATACTAAATCTATTGAACTTGTTGAATAATATTATATTATGCAAGCCTCAACCATATTATTTTACACAAATTGAATAAAATTATTATGGTGGACTCTGGCTAGCATGATATCATTTTATTCAACTTGTCAAATAGTTTTAGTATTGAATCTACACTTATTCAATATCCTATATATAGACTTTTGGTTGGAAATAACCAAATTGTTGGAATACGTTTCTACATTATATAAATTATGATGATAGACTGAAATGTTCACCCAAGTCAAGTGACATGTCAACAGAGGTGTGACAGTATCTTGTCACGGGTGAACATAATGTTCTATCATCAACAGTGAGATATAATATTTATCTCATTATATCTAACATATCTTTGTGACTGAGGGGTTGCCTTAAATGGTTGAGACAAAAGAATTGCAATAAGAGGTGACTAAATGGGTTTGAGAAACTGGAGTCTATACATCACCAAGCTCCAGGAGCTTGGGGGGTTGACCCCTGGTGTTGCTTTGAGGTTTGTTACATGGTTAGCCAAAATCATCTTTCCTGTTTCAATACCACATGACCTTAACTGTATTGGCGAGCCAAAAACCAAACAAGAACAAGACTGACACCTCAAAACATAACAACTAAAACTTTAAAACCTAGCACTCACTAGGCACCTTAGTGTTGTTTTGGTAATGATGGTGTGTGACATACAGACTGTTACCCCCTGACATATACAATCTGTTTTGGGAAAAATTTTTTCATAAACAGGTAAAAATAATGGGGGCCCGACAAAGGAAAAATAAAACTAAGGGGAGAATTTTTAAAAAGACATACCCTTTAACATTTTGGGGTAATGAATAAATTCTCAATAAGCATATGTCCTCAGCATTTGTCCATACTTTGATCAAATACATGATTATTCTATGAGATATGTAAGACTGGGACCTCTCACTGCTGTTGGTTTAAATCCTGCCTGATATTATAATTTTCGATACTTCACAGTATTTGGCGATATAAGGAATACGGTTCTACTTAAATGTCCCCTCATGTACACATGGAGGACCAATACACACCTCTCAGAGACTCTGCACCAGTAAAGCTGCAAAACTGCAAAATGAACTTTCTCAGTGCCAATGTGACTTGAATACTTTCTAGAAAGTAGTAAAATCTGACATATTTTTTAAAAGCATTGTTAATCTCTTTAATTTCAAGATTATGTAAAATCCACAGACTTGTATTTGTTGCAATGAAAAAACAACACAATACAATCATGTATTGTAATACACCCCTTGTCATGTATTTTGGTTTAACGTGAAGGAAAAAAATGATGCCCTTTTTTTCATTTTGGTTTAACATTAAGATAAATTGATGCCCTTTTATTCGTTTTGGTTTAACGTGAAGATAAAATGATGCCCTTTTATTCATTTTGGTTTAAAGTGAAGATAAAATGATGCCCTTTAATTCGTTTTGGTTTAACGAGAAGATAGAATGATGCCTTTTTTATTTGTTTTGGTTCAAGTTGAAGATAAAAGATGCCCTTTTATTTTTTTCTTTTTGGTTTAACTTGAAGATAAAATGATGCCCTTTTATTCGTTTTGGTTTAACGTGAAGATAAAATGATGCCCTTTTATTTGTTTTGGTTTAACATGAAGATAAAATGATGCCCTTTTATTTGTTTTGGTTTAACGTGAAGATAAAATGATGCCCTTTTATTCATTTTGGTTTAACATGAAGATAAAATGATGCCTTTTTATTCGTTTTGGTTTAACATGAAGATAAATGATGCCCTTTTATTTGTTTTGGTTAAACGGTACATTGACACATAACTTGCCAAACCGCGACATGATTCTGTATTATTTCAGTATTGTTCATCAACTTATATCACTTTCTATAACACTGAGCATAAAAACAGATGTTCAGACTGGAATTGAAATGAAATAACAAATTAAACAATACTTTTCTATTTCAACAATCTGTATTTTTCGACATTTGTAAAATACGAAGACAAAAGAGAAAATTTAAAAAAAAAGCATTTTCACAAAGTCATACATATACCATCTTCAATATAATAATTTGAACACACAGGGAGGTGAATATATCACATCACTGCTCAACAAGGGCACCAAATGCGGTGTTAACGCTCGTCTGTTAAAAATTTTTAGCTAAAAAAGGGGCTTAACTCCAAAAGAATAGCTTTCAGAATTATGCCCCTTGTCTAACAACTGTATATTGTCATGCTAAGTAAGTACAATGTTTCATGTCTCAAATTTCAAAATGTTGGAACATTAAAGTTTTGTCATGACAACAACAACAACGACGCAGCAATCGTAATAGCTCAACTTTTCTCTTTGGAAAAGACAAGCTAAAAATACAATGTGATTCTAATGATACAGGCTACATCGTACATTTTTCTAATAGTACAACAAAACAAATAAATGCAAACTAATTACAATTCAACCCAGTAGGCTCTACATTCCTTTCTATAAAACATGTGTAAAACATAGTTATAACAACAGTACTGTAATTTTCCTAATTCGATTATGTTCTATACATAGATATTATGATATTTGTAAAGTATTACAAATAAAAGTATAGTCACAATACATTGTGAAAAGTGCCCAAATAAATCATGGAAGAGAAATCTAAAGAAGCTTACATAAATGCTTTTGTTAACTAGACGCGAAAATTAATGAAAGTTTATTAAGATACACTTTTTTCATTATCCATCATGTACAGACTCGATCAAACCGAGACTGTAACTTCCATGTAATTTTGTTGTAATTAACACTTCCGAGGGATCACTCCTTTCTCCAGATCTTAATTCTAGCACCAGATTTGAAGATTTAAAGTAAAGTATCAATCTTGTGTTTACAGACCAGTGTACAGTCTGGTATTCGAAAGATTTGCAGTACTTTTTTTCTCCAAATGAATCTGTTAAACAGACAGGTTACCAGTGACAAAAAAAATTTCTTCCTAACCAAATTGGTGCTTAAAAATTTCTAAATGACTAGAAAACTTTATTGTAAAGCTTATTTCTCTCCCAATTTTATCTTATTTTATCAAAAATCAAAAAATGTGGATCAACATGCTCCGAAACTGCTTAACATGATCTATATTTTCATTATAAATGCTTTTCTGTGTTTAATTTGATTTTTACATAAAAAATTAACAAGGCATGAAAACTAAATCAATATCTTCACAAAACACATAGGAGTCGCGTCACGACAAAACCAACATAGTGCGTTTGCGACCAGCATGGATCCAGACCAGCCTGCGCATCCACACAGTCTGATCAGGATCCATGCTGTTCGCTAACCAACTCTATTACAAGTGGAGAAACTGACAGCGAACAGCATGGATCATGATCAGACTGCGCGGATGCGCAGGTTGGTCTGGATCCATGCTGGTCGCAAACCCATTTTGTTGGTTTTGTCGTGATTCGGCTCAATTAGATACTTTTATTATCAAATACTCAAATACTACTTTTACAAGAGATTTTTTTTATATACAGAGATTCATTATAAACAAGCAAATTAATTGGATTCCCTGATAATCAACACAAAAATCTAACCAACTTTACTTACTGGTACATGTACGCATAAACATAATATCAAAACAGTTGAAAATTTCAAGTTACTTTGTCCACAATAAACTAAATGGAAAAATGGACAAGTGTTGAAATCCTCTATTACCAACACATATGATAAAATAATTTATTTAGGACATAAAAATATTCTGTCTCACAGAGACTGGATAAAAATATATACAAAGGTATATAGAGGAATACACCAGTTTTAACAAAGCACCTGAATTTCACATTTCCATTTATTTCCATAAATACCAGGAATAAATACACATGATTCTAATAATGCCAGGTGGGTCATTAAAATTTAAATATAATTGTGGTACATTTTTATTGCTTGACATTAAATTTTACTGATTAAACAATATCAGAGTAAAAAAATAATTTTTCACACATTGTATGGCCTACCATAACTTTTTTGACGTCTAAATCTCTATAAAACAATAATTAACAATTTCAATCCATGATTATTATTGAAACAGATGCCTCAGTGAAATAGTTAATGCAACAACAAAAAGTGTACAAAAAAGAAGTTTTTGACTAGGATAATAGCATCTGATTGCAGGCATTCAAATCCATATTCCAACATTTAAAACAGTGTCTCAATTACAGGGCAATAACTGGATAGAAATTGACACTGTCACACATTTTACAATATTTGGTGGGTACTATAAAATTATCATTTTCCCACTTTAAAAAACATGAAAAATTTAATCTAATACCCATTTTTAATAAAATTTTTTCTTGGCAAAAAATTAAAGGAATGGTCACCAAAAAATCATTTTGCAGCATTGTTAAATTATACATATAAAAAAAATAAATTTGATAATATATATGTGGGTCTATTTAAGTGAATACAAAATCCCCGCCATACAAAAAAATTGATATGCATAAAGTGTAACATATGAAAATACTGATTTTAAAGTTACTACATAATAAAAGGTAAACCCCAAAAATGTTTAAAAATATACCTTTAAACCCATTACTTTAAAAAAACGTGTGAGTCGTGTAACCCACAAATTATGTTACACATATAACATGCCACATTTCTTACATGCAGCATGTTATACAACATATATCATATTATAATATGCAAGACACATAACATATTAAAACACGTTCTAGACGACCTTTACACACTTATTCTTGCACATTCTAGTCTGAAAGACATCAGGGATATAGACTGTATATCAAAATATCCGTCCTTGCGATACCTCACCCAGAGCGCCATCTAGTGTTTAACCCCATCATATTTCTTCATGTCACTTCACAATGTAATCGTCACAAGTTCCTTAATGCCACTTCACACATTAGAAGTCACTATAAATCACTTTATCACAAGTTCGTGAAGAAATAATGAACCTTAAAAAACCTCTTATAATTTAATAGCCCTTCCTTCACCAGAATTAAGTAGAGTTCAACTCTGTCTATAAAAACATATTGGCACTCTCATTTCACATTTCAACTTCCACTCAGGAATTAAAACAGCACCTGTAGTTCACACACAAAAAAAATAACGAAACACAAAAAAAATTTTCCATGTCCCAAAGCTCAAGCACTGGAAAAAAAAAGAAATTTACATATTATTAAATCCCCGTTTTCTTCGTATTAAATTTCTGGGCTTTTGAAAGTTTTAAACAATATATAAAAAACAAGTTTAGGAATGTCTTTATTGAACTCACTGTATTTCATCGTCTATATTTACACCCGTCTTGTCTTGAGTGATTTGGCACTAACTTTTGTAAATGGTCTTGTCGGTTTTCCACGTTTTCCAGTTTATCACATATTCATAAATCATAAACACGATGCAAATGTTAGGGGTCACGTGCCATAAGTATACTGACATCCCCTTGTAGAGGCCCCTTGCCCCTTCATACCTAGATAAACAACAAGGTGTGAAAACACATTCTACAAACATGTCATATCAAGGGAAATAATTCATACAAATATATATATAGAAGAATATGAATATTTACAACATGTTAAAGGGACTCCACTGAGGTTTTTTGACATGAAATGACAGGAAATATTTTTAAAATGTTTTTGTATCAATGGATGTTGGTCTTGACCAATAACTTGTGTACAAAATTTCAGATCATTCGCTTACACTGTTTCCTATGAATAATCAAATTTATTGTGCAAAATGACCCCAAAATGAATATTTTTCACTCAAATCGGCTAAAAAATCTCATGAAAATTCATATATCATCCATTGCAGAGTTTTTAATTTTAAGAGTGCCAGTTGAGTTTTGAATTTTTTTTTCAAATTTTATAATTTTAGGCTATTGATCCTCGGTGGAGTTCCTTTAAAGTAGTGTTATATATACTTGAAAACTCTCTGAATGTTCAAGACATGAATGACTTCCCCCTGGTTTGGCACACCAGTATAGAGCCAAACCAGCCTGCACATTCATGCAGTCTGACTAGGCTTTACACTCTCAGCTGTCAAAGATTTAAGATAATATATTCCTTAACCCTTGAAATCCCTTGGAATTTAATAATGAAAGTTCTGAATAGAACTGTGTAAATTTTGCTTGGTAAAAATTCAGTATGTTGTACATAAACTACTCTTCAGTTGATGAATTTATCTCCATTGATTTGACATTATTATAAATTGTGTTTTCCTACAAAATGCACAACATATCTTACTGTAACGTTATCATAATTATTTCAGTAAATTATATCACATTATCATATGAGTCGCGCGATGACAAAAAAAACAAAGTGCATTTGCGACCAGCATGGATCCAGACCAGCCTGCGCATACGCGCAGTCTGATCAGGATCCATGCTGTTCGCTTACAAACCCTATAACAAGTAGAGAAACTGATAGCGAACAGCATGGATCCTGATCAGACTGCGTGGATGTGCAGGCTGGTCTGTATACATGCTGGTCGCAAACGCACTATGTTGGTTTTGTCGTGAGGCGGCTTATCATATCATATCAATTCCAGTCTTCATAATCCTTAAATTTCATTGTATCCAATGTACAATAACATGGATATATGGTTTAAGAATAAAAAAATATGATGAAACAATTCACAAATGTCCCATTCGGAAATTTCTTATTTAAGATGTACTGTTTACACCTAACCTTACTAATTCCTTTTTTACACTATGATTATTATTTTTTAGTTGGGTTTCAAGTCACATGAACATCATTAAGGTCATATGGCAACATTCAAGCTTTATGTATTCAATGCTTAATGAGGGTTATCCTTCGGCCCTTTCAGGCACTGAGAGTACAGACCCCGCATTCAAGCTTTACTTGTGGTGTACCCCTCCCCTGCATAATTTCACGCATGAGTGGGCACCCAAGTCAAACTGTAAACTATCTGAACAGCTTTCTCAAATGAAAGAAACTACAAAGTTCCTGGCAGGATTTTAACTTACAGCAATGAGAGGCAAGTTGTTTGAAGTTGTGGAACTTAACCACTTCGTCTGGGGCACCCTTTAACCCACACATGAAACCCCCAATAGTATTTTTTCTATTTTTATTGAATGTATATGGTGTTAAATAGCACAGTGACCAGTCACATAGAGAAATAGCACTAGCTTTAAAGCACTCCTTAAACATTACAGTTTTGGGCATAACTGAAAGCAACAGTCTTCAACAAAGGCTAGATTCTTAAAGCATCACACCTCCTAGTTCACAGGTTATTTTGGTTGTAAATTAAGAAATGATTTTAATATAGTTAATATATTGTCTAGCATTTCTAAAAATATTTTAGGTAGTTTACAGAACATTCAAACAGGTTAATTTACCTAAACCATGTGTCAAAATAGTTGTAACTTCATTAGTAATATGGAGAAAAAAATTTGAGGATAAAATAGTTAATTCAAATAGGTATTACATGGACTACACGTAATAAGGTTTGTTACAATGTAACTCTTAGAATTTTTTCCCCCCTCAGTTTGATTGTATTTTATATTTAAAATTTGATAAAGCGTGAAGAGCCCTAATTTACTAAAATTTAACTGGAAATTGGACTCTTACTTGAGAATTTTTTGAACGACATCGATGACTCCACTATAGCTAACATGTTGGTCCTGTAGTCGAGCTCGTAGCACCTGGTATGGATACGTGATACAGGCGGCTATAATCTTAGATACCGCTGCAAACGAAAGATATTCTACTGTAGTCTGAAAACAGAAATAACAATATAAATATTTTGTTCAGAAAAAAATCATTTATTATATAATTATAAATGAAATATTGATAAAATAAAATGCATATTTCCATTTTCCGTATTTTCACTGTAAAAGTTTATTTTTCACTAGTGAAACATATTTTCCATAATTTCACTGGTGTCTTGCCGGACTATTTTCTTCTAAATTCAGCCAATACACAAAATTTAAGAGGGAGAGGGAGTCTTTCAAATTGTAATGTCTAAATAGAGAATCATTGGATTGGGAAAGAATCGTCCGCTTTACTAATTCAAATATAGAGCAGACCACTAGATTATTGGTATCGAGGTGTTTTCTTTTTTGATTATGTATTTAATAGTTGGTAAATTTCATTTCCACCTTAATTCTTTTGATTTGATGATTATATACATCAATTTATCTGAAAATAACATATTTAACCTTAGAAAAGCTGAAAGCCACTTTAATGAATCCAGTATTACTGTATTACGACAATAAGTATATATAATTATAATGTGTATATAAGTATACTCAAGTAACAGATTACAAGTTACTTTCATAAAAACATACTAATCCATATTAAATCTTGCATGAAATAATCTAACACAAACATCGCGTAACATAATACATTAAGTATTAAACCATATTTACCATTTACAATACACTAACACATTTTAAATAATTAATAACATTACAATGGTACAATGTCTGTTTAACGCTAAAATCATTAACAAAATTAAATAATGCACTTGGTAATTTCACTCAATATATTAATATAAATCCACGGATCAAAATCTAGCTTCTTTATCAATGTATAATTCTATTTAAGTATCAATAACTTAAAACTTGACGTAATATATTAAATATAGCCTCAGAAAAAGGTACAGATTTAGATAATAAGATTTTTCCTCTTCTGACACTAAAATGAGAATACAAAATGTATTAATAAATTTTATCATACTTAAATTGAAAATTTACTGTAGCTTCAAGTTTACAATATGGCAAAATTTTAAAACAACAAATTATAGCAATTATATACAAACCAACATAGTGGGTTTGCGACCAGCATGGATCCAGACCAGCCTGCGCATCCGCACAGTCTGATCAGGATCCATGCTGTTCGCTATCAGTTTCTCTACTTGTAATAGAGTTGGTAAGCGAACAGCATGGATCCTGATCAGACTGCACGGATGCGCAGGCTGGTCTGGATCCATGCTGGTCGCAAACCCATTATGTTGGTTTTGTCGTGACGCGGCTCAAATTATAGCAATTATATACAAACCAATCTTGTATCAACTGGTCTATTCTGTCTTTGGTTATAATAATTCTTCATTTCCTCGTACGTCATAAACTGTATGGCACCATGTGATATACCAAATACACCTGGTACAAAACCCTGAAAAAATATTCATATCGTAACTTTTTATGAATTTGTAAATATAAAGTTAAAAAATTTCATATCTTTATATACAAAACCCTGAAAAATATCAATATCACAAATTTTATGTATAATTTGTAAACTTGCAAGTTCACAATTTTAAATTGAAACTAGAATTGATTTCTATATTCAAACTAACATTACACTTGTAAGTTAAATTTCATCTCTTTTTATTATACATGTAACTGTAATACAGGAATGTTTTTGGTATAAATGTGTGAAATGAGTCATTTGATATTTATTACATCCCCTCAGCATGCCACTGTTTAAACTACACATGAATGAAAGAATTGTATACAAAATCTTAACATTGGGAAGCCAAATATAAATGAACATAATAAATAGTCAAATTTTAGTTAATATATACAGATGATATCACACAATCTTAAGTGCGATAGAGTTAATATAAAATACTTTTGTCCGAAACTTTTACTGTATAGTCAAAGATGTGTTAAAGACAACTCATAATAAAGGCCACCCTGTGAATAAAAGACCACTCTCCAACAAACCTTCATTGATTAAAACGAAAATAATTGCTTCCAATTAAGGACGACTTGTCTGTAATGGTCATATTCAGTCACTACTTTAGATGGTCTTTACTCACAGGTGTGACAGTATATCATAATAATTATGTAATACATTTAATGTCCATGCAATCATTCTTTCTTGTCTGTGATGACAGACTGACTTTTTTTTTCTTTATAATAACGGCACCAAAGTTACATAATGTTTAACAAAAGTCGCTCATTTTCATGTTAACAAGTTTTGTTTTACAGAAAAAAACAACAACAAAAACAATAAAACTGTCAACATCAGCAAATTAAAACCTCTACCAGCTGTTTAAATGACTCATGTTAAAGGGTACCATCAACTATTCATGACAGTTTCCCAAAACATAACCACTATCTGCAGTAATCTGGCAAGTGTTTTTTCCCCCCTATCTTAAATGATTCACATAATAAATTTTGGCCGTGTTCCTATATTTGAACTACTGTGACAGGACATGAAAATAACCTGCACTGATTTTTTCTTAGAAAAAAAAAAATCATATCCTTAAATGTTGGCCTTCAAAGGTTTTAAAGATACAGAAATTATTATTTTAGTGACATTAACTTCTCATAATGTAATGTTTAATTGATCATAGATAGTCAATAAATTTAGAATCTATGCAATTTGCAATTTTAATGGCAAATAGGCAATTTGTTATAGCAAAACTGTATTAATACTGGGTGTAAAAATTGACAAGACATTTAACACATTCAAGAACTCCCTTTGAAGCCTTAAGTAGGAAATTTAGCTTCGTAATTTCTGTATTATTACCAAAATGTACCCAATTAACAATAAAGTACATTTTTTATTAACAATATCGATACTTTATAGTGAAAATCCTTACATATGCACAATAAACATGACAAGCAGATTTTAAAATATAAATTAACCGTGTCATGACAAAACCAACATAATGGGTTTGCGACCAGCATGGATCCAGACCAACCTGCGCAACCGCGCAGTCTGATCAGGATCCATGATGTTCGCTTTCAGTTTCTCTATTTGTTATAGAGTATGTAAGCGAACAGCATGGATCCTGATCAGACTGCGCGGATGCGCAGGCTGGTCTGGATCAATGCTGGTCGCAAACGCATTACGTTGGTTTTGTCATGACGCGGCTCAAATTAACAATTATATGACAATTTAATAACTCTTGTTCATTTCATTATGAGAAAATTCACACACATTTTCTAGAATGTTAACAGACAGTATTCCATCATAAATAACTGTTTTATAACTTAGTGTCTAGTTAAAATGTCTATTTGTATCATGCATGGCAAAACATAATAGTTTGTAACTTGTAGATACCCTACATTTACTAAGTCTAATATTACAATATAAACCAAGTAAAGTACACTTTCAAAAAACCTTTAAACCTTTAAAGCTGCATGCCTTAAGATGAGCCCAAATATTTCAAGAAAATCAAATCAGAGAAAATGATTTAAAGATTTTAAATAAAAGAAAATAGATTCAAGATTTGAATAATGATTTACATGTTATGTGTGATTAATGACTGATTTCTCAATATTAATCACCATATTTCTACTGCATGACTAACACAATTAGGGCTGATCTTGCATATATTGAATTTGACCTCATTTTTTGGTATTATTCTGGATTGTACGTACCATTTGCATTGTGTAAATTACTTTCTTTGTTCACTTCACAATATTTTACTTTTAAAAACATTTTCAAAAATTTTCATGAAAATTAGTATGAATCTGGAGGCAGACTGCTTTAAAAATATGAAAACAGCTACCAGTGCCCTGTTTTAAAAGTATATTAACTGACAGGGTTCTGCAAAAGTGGTTGATTACCTGTTATGGTAAAAACTGCAGAGGCCAGCGATTTCTCTACCCCTGTGGGTCTATTCTAGGTTTTGAAAAACAGGGGGGGATTTTTATCGAAAAGTGAGAATTTATTACATTTGTTGATTTTTTCCTTAATTCTCTATGTAAAATTTTCCGCCTGCCTCTGAAGAAATAGGGGGGAATTCTCAAAAATAGGGGTGAATCCCCCCTCCTAGAATAGACACTGGTGGGTAATTGAAAAGCACAATAAACCTGTCATTAATTAGTGACAAGCTTATAAACAGTTGTATACATTAAGACCACAATGATCCGGTTTGCATTGTATGCACTATTTATCCATGTAGTATATGAAATGACTCAATATTCCACGATCTTATTATCTTCTAAGATCTTGGAAATTGTTATTTGTTTTTATCTTATATTTAGGAGTGTATTACATTTTGTGTGCATTCAGGACAAGCGAATGTACAGTAACATTTTAGTATCCTATTCAATGATTAATTTAAATGTACTGTATATTTCTGTATGACAAGACACAATAAAGCTTTTGTTTAACAGGTGTCATTTCTATTTATAGCATTTAGCTGAATACGTACTGTTAATATCAAGTTACAAAATATGTACCTTCTTTACCTGTGACAACTAATATACAATAATATTTTACAACTATAACAGTCACAATTTTAAGTGTGTCCATTTTCAGTGAGAGTGCAACAATGCACACATCAACTCTTTCTTTTCTTTTTTTCTTCTTTTTTTTTAATATATTAAATAATTTAAGTTGTAAACTATAGGTATTACCGATGTCCATAATTTCAGGAAATTCAAAAGTTACTTTAACTAAATTTGATCTAAAACTTTTGCATCAGCGTTTACAAACAAGACACATAATAATTGTTAGTAAGTTGTACAGATACCACAGAGTATTTATTTTACTAAATCATTTAAACAGGTATGAAAAAAAAATACAAACAAGTAATTCTAAGTAATTAATAAATATCTTGGTGTTCTGTTGTTATAAAATTTGTCATCCAATATAATTACATGTATATAGTGTCAGTATGCTTTACATTGAATCAATGACAGCTCTAGTGTCTATGATATAGAATGTTGTCACCTTTGCTGAGCTGATATCTACCTTGTAATGAATTTTAAAACAATTTTGGACTACTCAAGTCAAGTCAATTTTATTTATAAATCGGATTCATATAACAATGGTTGCATGTCACAGCTTAGAATTACAGGTATTAAGTACTGTTTGATTTTCAACTAATCAACATGTCACAATGAACAAACAAGTAGGTAAACTGCATGCTTTTCACACATTTGATGATTCAACACATCTGAGCGTCACATTTATTTGTGATTGTACTTGCCTTGTTCATTATTTTATGTTTGGTGAAAAATACAAATGACCCCCTCAAGTGTTTTAATGAAGTTAAAATGAAATAAAGGGATGGCAAATTGTCTATATATGAATTTTAGGGTTCTATATTACTAACTACACACTACAGTCCCAACTGAAACCCCCTTAAAATAACTGTAGGCAGTTCCAATGTCAAAGATGTTAGGTCTTTTATACAAATTAAACAGGATTACTATAATTACATAATATATATCCAAATATCAATTATTGGAATTCACTTTTCTTGAACATAAAATTTTGTGGTTTTGTAACAAAGAATATTTTCGTGGGTACTTAAAATTTGTAGACGGTTTACTTTTCCAAAAGGTAAAATGTAAATAATGTAATGCATAATCTAACAGCAGACGAAATGAAATTTCATTGGCTCTTAAATTTGTGGATTAACCTATCAACGAAAACCACGAAAATAAGTGCCCCACGAATAATAATAATTTTACAGTACACATACCTTATACAAGCCTCTAATGCCCTCATATTTATATAGTTTCACTAGCGCATCTATAGTACCATTGTATTTTATACAGTCTGTAGGTCGACTCTCGTACTGTAAACAGAGGCGCGTCTTTGCTACCCAGATTGGATTGGTCAGTACTAGGGTTAACAAACCTGAAAAACAAATTTGTTTATTAAGACATTTAAACAAGAACTTATATGACAGAAGGACAAGAAGCTCTAAAAATAGAAAATTTTTCCAATTCTGACCCACAATCCCTTACATAAGTGTGAGATGCATTGGACCTTGGAGTTGATCAATTTCCGCCATCTTGCTTTACGTAACCAAATGTGTTTACATTTTCATCCTTGACTGAGAATAACTGACAACTTTTTAATCTTTATTGTTTGTTGTTTTTCTTGTTGTTTTTTTTTGTGGTTGTTTTTTTTACATTTTTGCAACTTCTTTCCATTACGATAACAAATTTTAGATAACAAAGCTGCGTACAGTGGTTTTTTTTTCAATTTTCAAAACAACCTGTGGCTTTCTGAAGGGGAAAATATAGCCCGATAAATCAGAAAAGGAAGAAATCAAATTATGGAATTTACCCACACATTTTTGTAAAATTTTCAATTTCAATTCAATTTAACATGCATTGTACATAGCGGAGGCTATCTATAGGGACAGCATTCTGTCTTTTAGCTGCTGTTAAAGTTGTTCTGGTGAAGAATGTGCACAAGGCATTTAAGGGGAAGATATTAGCATTTTTAGGGGAAAATATACCTATTTTAGGCTAGGGGAAACAGCCTTTATTTGGCTGTAAAATTAAGGGAAAAAAATCACTGGCGTACATATCAATAAATGAAGGAATAATCCTAAAACATTTATAAGAAATAACATGATATAACTTAAAATAAGTCAGAATAAGCATTCATTATTACTTATTTATTTATAAGTAATAATAAATTAATAATAAAAATTTATATTTTTATTTGACTACAATCATGTTTCTCTTAAGTGATCAATATAAGACACAAGATTTTCTTTCGACCAAAATTGAGCTTAGATAAATATGCGCATTAAACTACCAATAAGCCACTTCTCAAGGACACTAGTTAATATGGCAGTACATATTAATTATTCTGTGGCACGAAAACAACAAAAAGATTACACAAATAAAGATTTACATGTACATAAATAAAAACATGCCTTAATCTACTCTCTAACCTTGAACCCCACATGGAATAAACAATCTGATAAGAGCTAGAATAGTAAAGAAATAATTTCGTTTTTTTTTTCATTTGTTATACCTTAGAGCCTGTATTTAGGAATTATGTCCTAAAAATAGGACAAGGTCAAGTATCATGTTCTAAATATTGGACAAGGTAGAGGAGAATCATGTACAAACTACATACAGGTGAAGACTTAAAACAAGTATATCAGAACTAACTGTTAAAGAGCTGAATAACCTAGTTTATTAACCTTTCCATAATCATGGGGAAATAAAGATGTAGCATTATTTTTGACTTTTTTAGATAATGTAGAACAGTGGACAACCTCACTAAAATATTCCCTATGGTCTTATATTGATTAACTAAGATTATTTCAATTATTGTAGTTCCTCTGGCATTGCAAATCACCAGAAAATAAACTAACATCCCTGGGGCGAAACATTTCTTCTTATTAATTCTCAATAAGTTTTTTGCTCTGATTAAAAAAAAAAACAACAGATTTTCCCTTGTTCCCTTTTCATAAGCAATGCAGATAAATTTCCCAAACGTTAACTAAGAGCAAGTGCTCCGCCTCGTTTTTGGCCAATTTATAAATGGTCTACGCTAACATTGATTGTCTCTGTAGTCAATACACTTTAACATTAGAGACTTTGGAAGATTCTAAATAAATCATTATATTCACATGACTTCAAATTTGAACCATTAAATCAACATCTTTCATTTTCATAAAAGAAAATGGTTTTCAAAGACCCAATTAAATTGTTCAAGTGCACACTCACTTTTATATCCATAAAATGCACATCAACTTTAAATGAAATTGTCCATAAAATTACACCCATTATGGCCATATATTAGATCATTTTGAACATTATTATAAACTGAAGAAATTACCTGCTTCTGAAGCTATCATGATATGTTTTGTGGCTCCCAGCGCTCGCCTCGTGTCCCCGTCCTGCATCCATGTTTTAATTGAGTTGTAACTGTATAATATAAATAAATAAATATATATATCTGATACAAAATACAGTGCAAGCAGTAACCTCTCTCTCAAGTACAATGGTTCGTAAATTACTGAGAACTCACTTAATTTTGTGGTTTTGTCACGAAGAACATTTTCGTGGTTCTTAAATTCGCAGACTGTTTATATTTCTGAAAGGTTAATAATCTTACAGCATTTTGTAATAAAAATTTCATTGATTTTTAATTCGGGGGGAACCAAACCCAAAAAATTATTTTCCCCTTTAAAATAAAAATAAATTTGGGCAGTAACAATTCAAAATTTGGGATTTCTGTAAAAACCAAAAGGGACTTTTTCCCCCAAAAATTTTGGAAAAGGGTTTGCTCTACTGAGGTTGTACAGGGCCTTTTCCAGCTATCTTTGGAAAAAATCTGGCAATATGAAAATTTGAGAAATTTTACACTATTCCTTTAAAGAAAAAGACGGTGAAATATGTTGAAGGAACTCCATTGAGGTTTAACAGCCTAAAAACATAAAATATGAATTTCTTACATAGATCAGCTATGACACTTAAAACATAACAATATGCAAAAGAAAATTAAAAATATACTCTGAAATACATTGATAATCGTATTTTTGCGCTATTCTAGAGAAAAGCATTACAATTTTTCAATTTTAAAAAAACAGATGGAGCGTATGAAATAATGATCTGAAATTTTGCACATAAGTTATTGTTCTAGACCTGCGTCAAATGGTATATTAATCTCAAAACATTTTTTTCAGTCTCATCATGTCAAAAAAAACAACCTCAGTGGAGTCCCTTTAATTTTATGATAACAGAATAATAGTAATGTTAAAAGACTTACAAGAAAAAGTAGAGACCCCAGGAGATACCTGCTCCCCATACATTTGGTGTCACACCCTGATACAACCCTGTGACACCACCCGTAGAAAATATTGAGCGTAATGCATGGAACATTCCCTGATACTGTGGTCGCTTAGCAACAGCCACCCCATAGCCCTCGTGAACTGAAATACATAACATATATATTTGTATTTTAATTAAACTACATGTATTAATTTATTACAAAAGTAACTGTATGCTTACAAATCATGGAGCATGTTTTTAATATATATCTTTTTTTTATGTTTAACCAAGCAATTTTTAATTTGGGATTCTTAAGCATGGACAATTGGTAGGCTTGATAGCATTCACATTAATTTGCATGCATTTGTTACATGTAAATTGAATAATTAAAAAGAACTGCACATGTAATAAAGCAATATTATATTATATTATGTATGTAATTTAAAATATTCATATTTTCCAGGTGATAACTAATACATGTGGAGAGATTCTTCTCATAGAGTCAAATATATAGATCTAGAATCAAAGTTGTTGGCAAAATCATTTTTTTATCAGTTAGAAATGAGCCAAGAATGTACATTTGGCTGTCAAAATCACTATTAGCAACCAGGTTCAGAAATCTTGCATCATCTTTTTTATGCACAGCACTATTTGTAAAGCAAATACATGTAGACACTACCTACCATGTTAATGTTAAAGTGCAGTGTATTGACTTGAAGGAGAAATAATATGTCATTCTATACCATGAATGACACATGGATTTCCCTATTGATTATCTATTCTTTAAAATGTGTACCATATAGACAATAGTCTATAGATCATGAGATGTTATTGTGATGAAGTGTTTGCTTGACAGTGTGAAAAATATGCAAAACAGGGAAATTTAGTAATATTGATTATTTTTCAATTCAAACTTCCTACTCGGTCCTAGTGGTGTGAAACTTTTTATTAAAAAAAAATAAAATAAAATAAAACAGGAAGCCTGGTGCATTGAAAATTGTTAAAAAAGCATTTTTTTCTCCTTTTTTTACATAATTATCATATATTGTGAATTTTCTTCTTAAACTATAAAAAAACTGATATGTACACAGTAATTTAAAAAGTAAAAACATTGAACTTGTGATTGACTAAAACAAACTTGATGGACAAAACTATAAACAAAAAAACATAGTTCTGGCTTCCATAACTTTATATGTCGCTTTTATTTTGACATTGTGCTACAGTACTATAAAACCTGTTCGCTGAAGTATCTTTAGCTATAAAAACATTAACTATCAACGCAATTATCTGAAATAAACAAAATCATTAACTATCAAAAAACTATCTGAAATTAACAAAAAAATTAACTTACTAGGTTCATTATGGAGCATTCTGTAGTATATTGTAAGAGAGGTGGATTATTTGGTGCAGTAAAATAATCTTCAGTAACCATTGTTGATCACCTTTCTTGGTGATTAACATCATAAGACATTGTCAAATTACCCAGACACATACACAATTTATCTAATAATTACAATTAAGCGCACACCAGAATTAAACAAGAACTACAGCAATTTTTTTCTTGATTTAAGTGGTTTCGAAAAATGAACCCATTCTTAAAGGGCACAACAGGTGGCATGTCCCATTTTGTACTCTCAGTGGCTGAAAGGGCAGATAGACCCTCATTGAGCATAGACATGGTCACCTTCACCTACATATATGTACATAACTGGGTCCAAAAGGTTCCAAGATTTTCAGTTACATGTACGCTTGACCGCACATTAAAATATTAAGATAATAACGATAATACCCAAGTTTGAATAACCATGTAATTATGTGTTTTAAGCGATTTCTATTCTAGGATTCGAAAAACAGGGGATTTTTATCGAAAAGTGAAAATTTATTGCATTTGTTGATCTTTTTCTTCTTTCTCTATGTAAAAATTTCTCCCTGTCCCTGAAAAATAGGGTTGAACTTGAATTCTCAAAAATATGAGTGTATCCCTCTTCCTAGAATAGACACTGTTTTAAGATGAGTAAATATAAATAACATACAGCTAACAATTAAATATTATAAATCTACATATTTAAGACCAGATGTTGTCAGTAGTCAAAATATATTGACGTGCAAAAGCTTCAAATCACAATGATTCCGAGATATTTTTGTGGGCAATCTCCTGGATTAGACCCCTATGTATTTTTCAGGTGTAAAACTTCTATATAATACACTAAAGAAAACGGAATGAACCTTATATATACTCCTGGTTTAGACCCCGGGTCTAAACCAGGATGCTGGGTCAGAATCTCGCTTGATATTCAGTTGATATTGCCCACACACGTTGTCAGATAATGATAATCTAGACTTTCGCCAACAGTGAATTACCTTAGAGTTTCTTCATGAAAATCTGAATGAGTATACTATAGTTAATGACATCACTTTTGGTGTAACACAATTCATGTACGGATTTTATTAATTGGCCGAAATGACCCGAGTTGGTATTGGGCCGAATTGTTAGTGACCAAGGGCGAGCGCATTAAAAATTTTGAACAAAATTGAAATATCTTACCTTGGAATCTTATTTTGACTAGATCTAGAGGATGTAAAACTAGAGTAGAAACAACTCCACCAGTTATACCCGCAGCAAGGTACTCCCATTTTACGTGTTGTAACAACGTCTTTGGGACTGGTCGGGAGGTCGTAGACAATCTTGACCGATCCATTCTTAAATATCACTTTCAGATGTATATTGAACAATTAAATAAAATATTAGAAGTTAATAAACACAGATTAAAACGTTCTCTATTCAGATTCATTGTTTCCCACCTTTCCTGTTCACAAACCGACATAAAATCGGAGAATAAACACAAATTTCATCATCATCGTGTTATGTATGGTTCAGTCGGACGATATCTAGATCAGTGACGTCATAGGCGGTGTTATAGTATATTTACTAAAAATCATTAGAGCTGCACAGGGGTAGGCCTAATGGTGGGCTTTTTTTCCCCCGAAAGGTTTTTAAAGTAAAACATTTTAAGGCCTCTTTTCCATTTAAAAACTTTTTGATCAGGGGGTTCCGCGTCCGCTACCGTTCGTTTAACAAAAAATACGTTAAAATTTTTCCCTTTTTGTCAGTTTACTATCCGCTTCCGTGAAGGCATCCGCGACGTTTCGCAGGATGAGCGATTTTTTTACGGACGCGGACAGTCACGGACAGGTCTCGTCATGACAAAATGCCTCGAACGTAATTAAACACTTTATCGATTTCGAAAGAAAATACTAAAAAGCTCACCAAAATAGTGTTGGAGAACCTATAAGTTTATGATGCACCAATGACAGATTAAAAAAAACAACATCTGGTCTTCGGTTGCTAAAGAGATGTTATTCAAAAACCTAGTCCAACTAATTAGACTTGTCAAAGAGACACCGAGATAATTTTGGACGGGCGCTGTCTTTTTCCAAGTCCAACTACGAACTGCATTTTTATGCACGGACGCTTCCCAATTAGAAGTTGTTGTAACGGTTTGACAGTAATAAAAAAGTCTGTAAAATGGGTCAAACCGTTCACGCCAAATTAATTAGGCTATCAAAAACCTAACTGGTAATCAATGTTGTTCCTTTTTCTTTTTACCAAATTCTTTGATGTTACAACTGGTTTTGGTATTAGAATGAAATTATATCATATTCTACAAATAAAGTTTCCTTTTAAAAGGAAAGGCTTGCACAGTTGTGCCTTCATCCCAACCCTTTAAAATTGTTTTTTTTTTTTTTTGGTTTCAATTTATTATCACATTTATTTTGAATTACGGTATTTGTATATCATAAAGGGTTTATTTAGTTGTTTTTTTTTTTGTTTTTTTTTTTGGAAAACCGAATATTTTTTGTCAAAACGATTTGAAATATATTCTCTGTTGTATAAAACTAATAAAGAAAATGATCAATCGTAAAAATTATAGCGTGATACTGAAGGAAAACAAATGTGCACATTTCATTTCCCCTTTTTCGCAGCGAAATCATCCCTTTGCTTTATAGACAAGTAAATGCACTAAAATACTTCGTTACGTGGTACCAATTAATAAGCATGTGTCAACTATGTTACACGATCACAAATAGACGATGCGCTAACTGTAGATCAGCACGTGGCAAAATTAATGATATGCATGGGCTATTTTTAGATTACCTCACTGCGTTCAGTAGATCTAAATATAACTCGATCATGCGTGGACCACCCTTTGAAGACAGAATACTACTACAGTCACTGTATAAAACTAATACAGACAATAAAGTTTCCTTTTAAAAGGAAAGGCTTGCACAGTTGTGCCTTCATCCAAACCCTTTAAATTTTTTTTTTTTTGGCTTCAATTTATTATCACATTTTTTTTTGAATTACGGCATTTGTATATCATAAAGGGTTTATTGGTTTATTTAGTTTTTTTTTTTTGAAAACCGAATATTTTTTGTCAAAACGATTTGAAATCTATTCTCTATTGTATAAATCTAATAAAGAAAATGATCAATCGGAAAATCACTAACGTGATACTGAAGGAAAACAAGTGTGCACATTTCATTTCCCCTTTTTCGCAGTGAAATCATTCCTTTGCTTTAGAGACAAGTAATTGCACTAAAATACTTCGTTACGTGGTACCAATTAATAAGCATGTATCAACTATATTACACGATTACAAATAGACGATGCGCTAGGTGGCAAGGTTAATGATATGCATGGGCTATTTTTAGATTACCTCACCAAGAAGTTGGATCTAAATATAACTCGATCTTTGAAGACGGAATACTACTACAGACTGCAGTCACCATTCTCTATTGTATAAACCAATACAGACAAAAAACAATTAAAAAATAAACTAACTTTTGCGTCTTGAAAAACAATTGAAACGGAACAATTTCGTTTATAATTTATTACGGTTAAACCGATAAATCAAGTAAAAATAGAAATCCTATTTATATAAACAAACTGGGATTACCGAAGTAACTAAAATAGCGTAGATTTCCGTAATATTACTTCGTCTGATTCCGCAGTATGACGGAATCGCCCGAATTGTCACGATTGCAATCGGAACTACATCGGCTATTATCATTAATCCGAAGAGTGACGGAAAAGGCCGAAAAGTTGCGATTGGCACGATTGCAGCTGGTTTCTTGTTCGATCATGCACCAACAGATGTAAGCAGGAAACCACCTAACCGGAACAAGTTTTCCATATGAAATGGCTTGCAGCCATGGCTGCAAGCCAAAAAACAAGTAAAATGGTTTCCTGCGGGGAACATTTATAATGATATAAGATATTTCATTTAACTATTTTCAACATGGTTTGGGGGAACAACATATAGTCGATCAATATATATAGAAGAAGGTCTTTGGAAACTGGTGACCGTTGATGACCGGAGAAGGCCGAACAAAAAACAATTATTTCTTTCTAAGAAAATGATTAAATAGGCCTACCATTTTTATGAATAATTTCGAGCAAAAAAAAATAAAAGTAAACACAAAAGTCTACGCAGAAAATATCTCTATTTATTATGGCAGATGCCACTTCGATCGAATATTTCAATTTTGTAGATTTTCAGTATAGCAATTTATTGTCTGTAAAATTTTGAGATAGATATTAAAGAAACATTGATAATTTTCAAACACATCATTCAAGTTTTTCAACCTTAAACAGTAAAATATTTATAGAAAATTAGAAATATCACGTAATAATATTTTGTTTAAATAAGATGTAATTCTGTCTAATTCCCTAGAGGTAAATCCGTCATGTATCGGCAAACGGTATTTAGCCAGGTTTTCGAAAGGGTCAATTAACCAATCATGTAAGGTTTACAGATCACGTGCTCCTCCATGTACCGAAAACAGGTCACGTGCTCCTCCATGCCTCAAAAGTTAAACGCGTACCAATACCCTGCGGTCTCCAGACCGCGGGGAACAATTATAAAATAAACTAACTTTTGCGTCTTGAAAAACAATTGAAACGGAACAATTTCGTTTATAATTTATTACGGTTTAAACCGATAAATCAAGTAAAAATAGAAATCCTATTTACTAGTATATAAACAAACTGGGATTATCCCGAAGTAACTAATATATGCTTAGATTTCCGTAAATATTACTTCGTCTGATTCCGGGCAGTATGACGGAATCGCCCGCATTGTCCCGAATTGCAATTCGAACTACATCGGCTATTATTCATTAATCCGAAGAGTGACGGAAAAGGCCGAAAAGTTTTGCGCATTGGCACGATTTGCAGCTGGTTTCCCGTTCAATCCATGCACCAACAGATGTAAGCAGGAAACCACCTAACCGGAACAATTTTTCCAAATGAAATGGCCAATAATTATCCTCTGTTCGCTATACTATAATTAAAAGTATATAGAAAATAACGTACCTATGGAATAATACTCACGGACATGCACCGGACACGGATCACGGACGCGGGTCACGGATCGCGTACCAATGGAATAGCGGCCTTATACAATATATTAAGCTCCATGGAGAAAATAAACACGAGTGTGCATATTTTGTAAAGACATATACTTGGTGATGAATGTCATTACAGCTTTACATCGATTTCAATCCAGTAAAAGATATAAGCTAGGTGGAATGGCTTTTTGTTTCATTGGTTTCAGTATATAGATTTATAAAATGTTGCTGCATTCTGTCACAGATATACAATAATTACATACATGTATATTTATAACTCCATGATTCTGTTAGCTTTATCAAGCCCAATAAATTGTACGTCAAAGCTTTGGACCTAAATCTATGTAAAATCCGTGGTAATATCAGTTTGTAAAATCGGTCTGTCTTGCAGTGGAAATATTGTGAATAGTGCACCATGAATGCTTTTACAAATAAAATACACTTATTATTATGATGATTTTTACAATGAAAACGTAAAATCTTTTAATTAAACATTATTTTACATAACACGGTGAATAACACAATGCACGGACTCGCGGGAAATAACTGACATATATGGACATCTTAACATACTTTTTTTATCATATTTAATGTAATCTACGAATCAAAATCTGTTAAAACAGAAAACGTTACGTGCGGTGAAAGCGGCTTTTAAAAAATCTGCATCCGACTCATCTATAGATACGATTGTTCAATTGCCTATATAAATGCAATTATACACACAAAATAGAACAATAAAACAAAAGTACCCGGAGTTCTAGCTTTATCTGAATACTAGCTAATAAATTCTATTTTACCATTTAAAGAAGATGTGCCACCTGAAACCTGGTACATCTATATATATTTTTTCTCATTGAAACATGCAATAGAATAGCGAAGAACGTATGGAATCCTTAAAAATGCACAAAACGGCAAAATTGTTGTAGGTTCGGTTTTCTTTATAAGTCGAACACCTTTTTAAATGAATTTATATGAAATAAAATGTATAAAAGCAAATTTTAATCATTGCAAACATACAGTAAGTTGTACGTAGACTTCAAACTCCCATATTCATTTACAATCGTTGTTGGTAAACATACATTATTAAGATCTATGTAATACATCTTATACATAGTTTAAACTCCGTAACATAAATTTTACCCAATATCGATTTTATCAATGTAACGAGGTTTAGATCACGACGTATTATTCTATTTTATAAGCGCCCTTGTTTCACCCATTAATCTTTTTACTGTGACGGCGTACGTGATTTACTTGCACCTATTTAAGGTTTACCCTTGTTTATATTTATAACGTTGCAACCTTAAGGAGCTATTTATACATATCTTCTTCTTCAAAATAAAGAATATCTGTGTCACCGAATTTTTAACAGATCGAGATCTACTTCTTATGTTTTTCGATGGAAAGTTAAAAACGGTCAGTGACCCCGCTTGTTTACTAGGCACTGTTTATTTATTGTTTACTGAACACAAATATGCATTGTGCATATTATCTTGAACAATTAATATATCTAGTTAGTATGAGGCAGATTCGTTTAATTAAAAAAAGACCCCTATACACTCTATGCACCAACAGTACATTCTATTTAAGTCTAAGCAGGGATCGATAAATTTCTCCACTTTGTATCAAATCAAAGTACATAAGTACAGTTGGGCAAAATTTTACACACCTCAATACGGAGTTGGAATTTCTTTGTAAAATGCATATTTATTAAACTAACTGCAGAGAATGTAAGAACAAATGTGAAGTTGGCATCAGTACAGTGCCTTTTTAGATAATTTGTCAAGACTGTACACGTATACCGCATTTTTGTGTCGCCTTGACATAAAGCGACATATAGGGCGGTGTCGGCGTCGTCGTCGTCGTTGTCGGCGTCCCCTTAAGCTTGTCCGGAGCATAAGTCAGTCATTATAAGTCGGATTGACTTCAAACTTGGTATGCATGCTTCTTATAATGACCCGAAGTGCAGTGCACAAGAACCGGTACTCTGCACTTCTTAATTTTTGAGTTATTGCCCTTTGTTAATTTTCATACTTTATTTTTGCCCGGGCCATTCTTATGTATAAAAACTTCATAGGATGATAGATCTCATTAAGAAAAAGTGCAGTGCACAAGAACTGGTGCTCTGCACTTCTTATTTTTTGAGTTATTGCCCTTTGTTAATTTTCATACTTTATTTTTGTCCGGGCCATTTCTCCTAAAGTATAAAAGCTATGGACTTGAAACATCATAGGATGATATATCTCATTAAGAAGAAGTGCAGTGTACAAGAACCGGTACTCTGCATTTCTTATTTTTGAGTTATTGCCCTTTGTTAATTTTCATACTTTATAGGCACCAATGTTTTATGCACTCGTCATTTCAGAGAAGATACCAAACAAAAAATTTTGGACGATGCTGTAAACCTTACTTGCAGGAACGCCACACTAAAGCGTATAATTGAGACAGACGGCATGATAGATGCTGATGACAGCATCTGCTTTGGCGAGAAATGTGATAAGTTAACAGAAGACTATTGAACAGAAAACTTCGTAAAACATTTTAAAGACAGGATCAGACCGTACCTTTAAGAGAAAGTCAATGTCCCAGAGCAAAATGACATATTGTCCTCAAACTGGGCGAACAACAATTGCGGGTCCGCAAACCATACATTCAGACAAACCATCGACTAGAAGTCGAAACCATTGGCAGACTTGGTGAATCCATTATATTACCTTGTTTATGGTCAATGTAAGGATTTACGATCTGCTTTACTTGGCACCGGTGGATTTTGTTTGACTGAAACTCATGCCAAATATCAGGTCAGTAAGAGTAGATGGACTGACATGACATCAGTGCAAAGAGAAAGATTCCCCAGCAGGATTTTGATATCCTTTTAAAGAATAAGCGTATGCATGTTTATTAAGTGAAAATCACGCGTAAAAAAATTAATTGACCTGTGACCCCCTCTGGAAGAATAGTAAAATGCCAAGCCTCAAATTGAAACACCTCGGCTTTTATTCTTATCCAGAGTTTGACGGTAAGGGCCGAGAAGATGAAAATGCCCAAGCCCTCTTTGAACTATGCATGTCCAATGGAAAAAAACCTGCATTTTCGCTTGAACAGTGGTCTATAAAATCGTTTTGTTGGCGCAAACAGTGTGACATGCAAAAAGCAGCCTTTATAGAAACTACCTTTAACAAAAGCAATAGGAAATTTTGGTTGAGATAGAAGGAAAATCACCATTCAAGTCCAATTGCATGTTATGTGCGATAAAGAATAGCCACAAAGTGAGAAGTGGGGGCGCAGTGTAAAGTTCATTGTAACGAAGTTATCAACAGGAACAAAACATAACAGAGTGGGTTAGCATGGTCAAACTTAAATAAAAACACTGAAAAATTGATTATGTCTTATTGCAAATTCGTTTAAATATTTTGTATCGCCATTAATGCAAGATTCATTGTCCTCAAAGGTATGAGTACCTGTGAAATACTGGCGTTGAATGTACGACCAAAGCTGCCGAATAACATCAAGGCCCCTAAGAAATGCTTGTTGCAGTTGGGTACGCACTTTGCACTTCAATGTGTCCATTTGCAATACTATGATTGTTCACTCCTTTTCACAAACATTCGTAGGTCAGAGTCTGACCCACCTTGCAAGGCCCATGCCAACTCTCGATCAGTAGTTTTTATCATTGTTGCACGAATATGGTATCTGTCTCAATCATAACATTAATTTGAAACAATTCCCAAATGAATTCAAAAAACGTCAAAAATGACGTCACCTGTATGGCTTTAGAGGAGGACCCGTCTAATAATACAGATTGGGACCTGTCAGACCTATTTAAGTATGAAACCTGTAATGCCATAGCTATATAAGAATTTCACATAGGAGTTTTTCATGACTCACCTTACCAAAAGCTTTGAGTGAGGTTTACAAGAAATGACGTTTACTAGCATGCATTTTAAGTTGCGGCATACATGAACTTTTTTATTTACGAAAACCATGTTTGGAGATGGTATTGAGTGACAAACGACACATCTTATCTTATCTGATTTTGTCATGAATGTGTATTTTCAATTTTAAAATCAATATGTTAATATAAACATAACTAACTTAAATA
The DNA here is from genome assembly GCF_026571515.1 of Ruditapes philippinarum. Lineage (NCBI taxonomy): Eukaryota > Metazoa > Mollusca > Bivalvia > Venerida > Veneridae > Ruditapes > Ruditapes philippinarum. The sequence continues at coordinate 57,027 of NW_026852255.1, read as the reverse complement.
ACTAAAACTAAAATTTATTGATTTGTATGTCTCGACATGACTTAAAATACAGTGAATTTATAGCTCTGGGGTCTCGAAATTACAATTACCATCCGTTTGAAATTAGTGGCATAAGACCTATTATCTACTTACATACACGAGTAATTATTATTACATCACCGTTTAATGTTGACAACATGGCGGACACGAAGCATATGAACGTCAAACATAATTTAAATGTTGTTATTGTAGCCGTTTGAAAGCAAGAGAAGCTAATCGATAGTTTAAACTCTTCTCGAAACGAAGGTCGATAATATTGTGCTGGTGGTACCCACGCTATGTCAGGTGCAAGCACAAAACTGACAATAGACTCTGATCCTACTTTCAATTTGGACAAAATGGCTAAATCACCTCTGTACCGAACATGCAGAATTCTCTGTCACCTGTTTACAATGATAGTTGTAAGGTTCTGGAAGTTGTGCACATCAGCTTGTCTCATGCTGCTTCTTCTATATTGGTTCTATGGCGGGGCTTTGACGTTTTTGTTTTTAATGATTTCAATATATGGTGAGTATAGATTAGCCCACTTAGACTCATAGTTTAAGGAAGTGGCTAGTCTAATGTAGACCTAACGGACTTGTTATGATGGTCAAGCCCGGCGTTTCATAGATTAGCAAGGTCGGCATGAAAAAAAGAAATGTCATTTCAAAGCAATGTTATATTTAATATGAAATTAGGTAAAGTCTATGAATGGGGAAGTCGGTTAAAAATCGTTTATTTTTCCGTTTTTAAGGTGTCATTTGGTATTTCATGCACCGCTTTTGTTTTCGCTGGGAACACTCGATGGTTATTATCAATACCAAGTTGCGATTGTCCGTTATCGCCATTCGGTATACCTCCCTATTATCATTGAGTTACATTGAAAATTGCGGTGCCCAAATAGAACTGACACTGAAAATTTCATTGATAGGTATAGAATTCAATATATATACAAATTGTTTTTTATGTGATTTCCTTTTAAAATACATGTGTTGTCTATAGCCGGGCAAGCTTCCCCATATAAATTACAGGATTAAGGAAGTTGCTAGCTGCACTGGCCCATAATGCTAGCCTAAAGTTCTAGCCATTAAGTACAAACGGCCTATAAACGTAATACATAAAAGGGTCAAGTTGGTCCTATACCAACTGCCACATCTTTTTTAAATAGATAACAAACAATCTAATGAAATTACAGAATATTTTCCGTGTAGTGAGAGACTTTAAAGAAATTCATTGTTAAAATGAATGTAAAATATATTAGGACAAGTGAAGGAAAGATTAAAAGATTAAACACAACCAGTCAACGAATGTTAACCTCCTCAACACTTTGATTTCTTATTATGATTTTTAATTTTACATATATTTCAAGTTTGTATAAGGTTACTTTATTTTTCTGAGTCATTTAGCACAATTAAATTCTAGAAAAACAAGTGGAGTGAATAATAGTTTTTCGGTCCAGTTCTATTTCAATTGGTACATAGGTCTTTAGAATATATTTCCAGTCACGAAATTTCAAAAGAACTCAGTGGTGTTCCTTTAAGATACAAGTAGGATAAAAGTAGGATTTTGTGGGTGAGATTAAAATTAATAAAAAAGTGTTGAAGCACCACAATAAATACCCTATTCCGGTATGAACAAGGTGCACCACACTAAATACCGTATTCCGGTATGAACAAGGTGCTTGAATGATTAAATGGTAAAATCTTGCCTTTCACCGGCCAAAATGCACTCTTAGACCTTTAATTCATCTGTCCACATAGATTTATATATGATGATGAATGAAAAATGTTATAATTGGCAAAAAAAGTCTATATTTTTCTACTTTATGATCATGATTTTTGCAAGTGTTTAGAGGTGCTGCTCCATTAGTTACTCTGGTGAGTTAAATCCAATTACAATGGTGAGGGTTTTTATTCTTTTATTACAGGTTTGTTTTACTATGCACAGGACATGTTTCTATACTATCCCGACCAACCACCAAACTCAAGGATCTTTGTGGACCAACCAGACAAGTTCAAACTGCCATTTGAAAATGTTTTTGTGAAAACAAAAGATGGAGTGTCAATTAACATGTATTTAGTAAAAAATCAGAACACATTTGCTTTTCCCACAGTAATGATGTTACATGGCAACGCTGGAAATATTGGGCACAGGTAAATTAAAATGTTTATTGAACTTAGTTAGAATAAAATGTTATTTACATGTATAGGTTAAGAATACTTGTTCAGTCACATTTAATATGGCCAAACTGCACAGACCAATAATGTAGATTCAGTGTTTATATGACCCTGTCCTGCTCTGTCATTCCGTCATCATCAGTTTCCATTCATTATCTTGGCAACAATGGCACACATTCAACTCAAATTTGACATATGGATACATCATAGGAATATGTAGGTCAAGTTCTAATTTGGTCATGGTCTGATGACTTGACAGAGTTAAGCCCCTTGATGAAATTTTCAGTTCCCTTTCATTTGTATCCCAACAGTCAACACATATGGATACAATAAAGGAATGCTCAGGTCAGGTTCTCATTTGGTCTTTGTTCCATGATTTTTAAAAAAGAGTTATCCCTCTTGAAATTTTCAGTTTCATCTCCCCAACAGTTGTACAATATATATACCTATTAAACTGATATTTATCAATATACAATATACTTTATTGTTTTATGTTGTAGATTAATGATGACATACTATCTATATAAGATAGCACATTGTAATGTGCTGATGGTGGAATATAGGGGATATGGTAAAAGTAGTGGAAAACCTTCTGAATCAGGTACACACAACTTTTGAATATTTATATTTTTTGCACAAGTAGGTCCATCATTCATTCATGCCTGTTTTCTTTTTCTTTACTTATTTGCTCATATTGGACTTACCCTGCATTCTATTTGGAACAGTATATTATAATTTGTAAGAGTGTCAATATTAAAAACATTAACAAACAAGCCACACAAACTAGAACATTTAGTAATTATTTATTGCACAAGTTTTTGCTATATGCCTTCATAAGTGCAAATCAGAATGAAATTGACATAAAACATTATAAAACATTTTTTTAATATAAATAAAAGCATGAAATTCAATTAAATAGCAATTAAATCAGTTTATTCTATTCAGATAAAGGCAGCCATTTACATTTTCAATCAATCAGTATTGCCCTACTGAAGGGGATCATTTTAATGTTTTGAAGAAAAAGTCATGCTCATATAATGGCTATGGCATCGTTTTAAGGCAAAAACGTAGCCCATTTCCAAGCATTTTTAAAGTTATCAACATGAATTGGTATACTTGCTTAAAATGTCAAGGTGTAGTTGTAGGATAAGGGGCATAATTCTGAAAACTTATTTTTTGCAGTTATGCCCCCTTTTAACTTAAAAACTTTGAAATTTTTTGTCATATGTAATGTAATCATTTTGAGTACAACAAAATGTCATATCTTGTCATAAAGGAACAAAGTTAATGTTGAAAATCTAAGGATTTTATTATTACAGTTGATTATATATTTAACACATTTATTTTGTAGTCGTTCAAACAGTTTGCATTTTTTTTCTAAACTCAACACCCCTAGTTTTATCCCCCAATCACAGTCCATACTTTCCTGGAATATTTCTTTTTATTTTAACCTTTCAGGTATATATCAAGATGCAGAGGCTGCTTTTGAATGGCTGTTAAAGAGAGAGGACATAGATTCAAAGAAAATATTCATATTAGGAAGTTCACTAGGTGGCGCTGTATCAATTAAACTGACCTCTAACCCTCAATATGCAGGCCATATAGCTGGTCTCATGTTAGAAAATACCTTCACCAGCCTACCAGATGTAGCTAAATCTTTATTTAGCTTAAAAGCTTTAGATTTTCTACCTACATTCTGTTATAAAAATCAGGTAAGTTGCATTGTTTAAATGCTGCTATTTTAGTTTAGTTTATACAAATTTATTTTAGTTCGATTGTGTTGGAAGCTTTAAGCATATTGAAACATTTTTGAAACATTCATGCATCTGTTCCTGAAACCAATCAGTATTAAGCAATGAATGTAAGGTTTCTTGCTTAAGGAAACAACAGCTTGCCCCTGACAGGGTTTGAACCCACGCGGTCAGCAATCTTTGAATTACTGGTCTGACACATTAACCACTCGGCCCGCTAGATTCTGCTATTTCAAATCCTATACTCTAGATATATTTCAAAATCAGAAGGAAATGAAGAAGAAATACAACACGTCAACACTAGTGCAGATTTCTAAATTAAAAATTATAATTATGAAAAAAACAGGATGAGGGAATGATCTGAAAGTTATCACTCCACACCTATATCAGATTGTATACAATCCTCAGAAAAATATTTCCTGGCCTGTCATGCCCAAAAACCTCCGTGGAGTCCCTTTTATCAAAGACAACATGTAATTCAGTTGGTATACTTTGTGCATATTGTAAACATTTATGCCAGGCAGAAATTTGATCATTATTTATCTTAGTTTGATTTTGAAGATAACATGTTGTTTGTTTGAACCCTTCTTGATATAATTAGTATTCAAGGTTATAAACAAATTCTCAAAGGTCAAACTCAGATCTCAGGCATTTGATTGGTCAGACACTGGCCCAGAATGTACTCTGACCAATGAAAACCCTGAGATTTGAGACTGACCTCAGAAAAAGCTTTATAATCTCAAGACCTGTATTACTATCGTGTATGATACGAAAAGTTCTAACATGACCCACATTTTTCCCTTTTGAACAAAGGACCAAAGGTGTGTATGAATATGCAATAAAATAACTGTTGACTATCTGTAAATAGACATGTGACGTAACCATTAAAAATGCAATGAGATGAAAATAATAATTTTTTTTTTTTTTTTATGTCATGTTAGAATCAAAATAAAACATCCCAAGCAGTGATTTTATCACTTAATGAAAACACTGTTTGGCATTCAGATGCGCAGCATTATATCAAATATGTATTTAATTCTTTTCATCTGAACTCCAAACAGTGTTTTTATTTAGCTATATAATCACTGCTGTGGATACATCATTTCTTTAACATGTTTGTGTACCTGGTAAGACTCAAACTCGCCATCCCTGGACTAATTAACTAATAGGCTAACTTCAGACTTTGTATAAGATGTGTAATTACCTACATTGTACTCTCTCTTTCAATCAGCATAAAATCAGCATAAAAAATGTGAGTTTTATTGTCATCATCTTCATAATCGGTTGTGATATCAAGAAAATATATCAAATATTTATTTTTCAGTTCCCATCAGAGTATAGAATAGGTAAAATCACAGTACCAACGTTATTTTTGTCTGGTCAAAGTGACGAACTTATACCTCCAAGAATGATGCAAGCATTATACAATGTAAGTAAAAAACGTGAAATGTTTAACTTCGATATTTGAATCGTCGACTTTGTTCAGGTAAGTTCAGTATTAAATATTTCAATTTATCACATTAGCCGTTGTGCAGTGGTGAAATAAATTCATTAAAAATGATATTACACTAGTGTAAGAACACTTTGACATCACATCATTTGCGATACATACAAGCATACTGTTAAAGCACGCCTAATGTAAGGGTAACACTTTAGGCGCGTAATTGAAAAATAACTCATCAAATAGCAGAAAATCTGTCTTATTTTAGATGTGATAAATAGAATACTTATCATTTTTCTATAAAAATGCACTCGAAATTAAATACAGTATGATTTAAGTTATCTTGTTCTCTCCCACAGCTCTCTGGCAGCAATTTAAAACGTTTAGTGCCTTTTGAAGGTGGGACTCACAACGACACATGTTTATGTCCAGGCTACTATGAATCTATATCTCAGTTTATGTACGAGGTACGTACATGTTTATAATTTGTTTGACTATCTCATGAATAAGGAAACAGGCTTTCTTTAACATTTTCATTAAAATTATTTTGAAATAAAAAAAATCATTTCAGGGGCATTTGTCAGTATATTTGTATAAAACTGTAAACACTGGAAAGGTGCATTCAAAATAAAGTCAATTGTCAAACAAATCAATGTTCTTGTTTGAATTCATTTGTAATTGTTAAAGTTTCGATTTCAAATATCTAACTACATTATTACTAATTTCATGTCATAATTTTATGTCTCCTCTTTAACTTCAGGTAATAAATAGTTCAAAAGGAAATAAAGACACAAGCCAGGTTACTATAGAGACAGACTCCAGTATAATCTGAAAAGTGTTTAAATAAGCTCATTTGAGCACATAGCTCTCAGAGGTGAGCTTTTGTGACAATACGTTGTCTATTGTTTGTCATTATCCACAGTTTCTTTAAACAACATCTCCTAAACCACATTATAGGTTTTGTCCAAACAGCACATGGATGAGCCCTAGGTAACATTTTATAAAGTTACATTATTGTTTCCAGTCTAATGAACTGTTATGTTTGTGGGGATGTTCATGTATACTGACTAAACAAAATGTGTTGTAGTTTCCAGATTTGACCTTTACTAACCAACAGTTATATATTAGAGTAATAATGTTGGAAGTGACGTTATCGTAAGCACGGAACATCACGTTATATAACGCTCAATGATATGAATGTTACCAATTCCCGACATACTAGTCTTTACACGAGATGAAATAAACATTATTGACATCTTTAAAAAATCTTCTCCTCAGAAACTCCATTGCATGGAGAAAAGCTATTATCACCTTGTAACCCTCTACATGTTTTATAAATTATGCTTGTTGGCCCTACTTTAGTTTACATAGACTTATGGAAAATAGTATGACCAGAGTTTAGATGTTTTGCATGTAGCATCACCATGTGGTCCTCTTCAAAAGTTGTTAAAAAATCTTGATTCCTGGGAGACAAAATTACTTAGACTTACCTAATGAGATGCCTTAAAATCTTCTACTCAGAATTGTATGCCATGGAGCTTCTTGTCCATTGGACCTCTACTAAAGTTGTATGAATTATGTCCCTTGGATAAATCTGTATGAATTATTTTTCTTGGATAAATCTGTATGAATTATGTCCCTTGAATAAATCTGTATGAATTATGTCCCTTGGATAAAAAGTCTGTAATATCCTGACATCATCTTCACATTCAAGTTTTATGAATCATGGCCCTTCCAAATGTAAGCATAACACCTACTTCTGTATCAAAGAATCATGACCTTTTTATAGCAATGCATCTCAGGTGAGCAATTTAGGGCCATTTTTGCCCTCTTGTGTTTTAGATTGTTAGCAAAGAATTCTATTGCAAGGAACTCTCAAGATGTTACAAGTAGCAGATGTTATCAGAATGTATTGTGAAATAATCTCATTTGTAAATCAGACTTATAAATCATGTTGAAGACATTTTTATTGTAAATGTGTTTAAAATATATGTGAATTGAAACAACAAAACAGCAGCTTCTGAAATGAAAATATCAGTGACATGTATTGTTATAGCTCCACATTACCAGTTGAATTAATGAAGTTTAAATTTATTTTTAGAAACTTGTGAAGCTCTTGTTTTCAATAAACTGGTCACTTAATAATGCTATAATGAACCAGGGTTTTATCAATGGTCGTACACCCAGTTGTAGCTAAGATTTGGTCGTACGACTGTTTTGTTCATAAAACGGCACTCAGTGTACTATATGGATGTTATTTATAGTTGCGATGCTTTATTGATACATATCTTTGTATGGATATTTCATGCAGCGATATTTTTTTAAATATTTGATTAAAGATACGATCATGTATTTTGACTTTTGAAAAACCAGCAATATTGTAAATGTTATTTTTCATTATTTATTGTTTGACTTTTAGAGTGTTATCAATAATAACCTTTAAACTATATATGTTTTTCGTAGTATGTTGTGGAAAAATAAACTGTATCTTTTGCTTTGTTTTCAGTAGGATCAATGTATTTCTATGTTTTCAAAAGAATTAATATGTTGCAAGAAATAACATATTGCAATATTTGTTGAGTGTATTGCAATATTTTTTGACTGTATTGCATTAATTATACATTCTTGTGTACATATGTATCTAAATACAGTTTGATTCTTACATTCCATTTTGTTAAAGGCCCTTTATGCCTCAGAGATGTCATCAGTTTTATTTCTCAAAAACTTTTCATTTTTGGTATCTTGTTACAGTTTTGCCACATAAGTGAACCAGCTTCTACTTCTTTTGCTCTGTTGGCAATGGGTATAATCAAAGTGAATGAGTATTTTGTATGGAAGTCAAAATACTTCATGTACTTTGTTTACATTTAGCTTCCTTTAGGACACATAACAACACATTCAGGGTTGATAAACATCTTAAATGCACTAAATCTATTATTAAAAACATAATTGAACACATGTTTGACATTTCTAAAGAATTGAAAAAAATATGGATTTCTGAGGCATGAAATAAATGAGGCCTTTAATAAAGATGCAACAAATAGATAAATTCATTAATATTTTACTTGCATCAAATGAGTTAAGATTTCTTTCTGTTAAAGGAAATCTATATGTAATGAAATATTTTTATAATATTTATAAATGATAAAATGAGCTGCGTCATGACAAAACCAACATAGTGCGTTTGCGACCAGCATGAATCCAGACCGGCCTGCGCATCCACGCAGTCTGACCAGGATCTATGCTGTTCGCTATCAGTTTCTCCACTTGTAAAAGCTAACAGCATGGATCCTGATCAGACTGCACGGATGAGCAGGCCGGTCTGGATTCATGCTGGTTGCAAACGCACTATGTTGGTTTTGCCGTGACACAGCTCAAATTATTTTGTTATTCGATAATGTTATGGTTGATTTTTGAAAGGGTTTTAACATTTACCTAACACACATATAAATTGTATGTTTACAGAATAAAATGTTAGAGAGAAAACATTATGCTGTTATTTTAAGTAGGGTATATATAGCAAATAACAATGATTTCATGCACACACCAATTTCACCATTTTGGAAATATACAAACATATCCCTTCCATACAGGTATTTTGAAATTATCCTTTTATAAAATTAAAAAAAAAAAGCCTATTAATTTTGTAAAAAAAAGCAAGCCACCGGAGGCGTTAAGTAGAGACAATACGGTAAAGATGATAAAAAGGTTTCTAAAAATAAACCTGTCATAATGAAAGGTTTCTAAAAATAAACCTGTCGCAATATATACACTGTTAACTGTTGTTATGGAATTTTTAACATGTCCAACTTTCAATCTGTACAAAAGCTTTCATCATTTGAGTCAAAGTTTCAAATATGTCAAGAAAGTGATTTGAGTGCACATAATCGAACTAACATAAACATAAATTCTGTATAAACAAAAAAATACACAAAAAAAAACAACAACACGGAGCAAGTTTGTTTTTATGAAACATAAAAAGAAGCAAACTGTTTCCTGTTATGTTACATACCGAATTACATGTAGAAGGCATCCGTGGCCTAGTGGTTAAGGTTATTGACTTCACTCCACTTGCCCCTCACTGCTGTGGGTTCAAATCCCAACAGGGAGTTTAGATTTTTCACGTGAGGAAGCTTCCCAGCAAGCTTACAGAATGTTGGTGGTTCCACTCATGTGCCCATTCATGCCTGAAATAATGCCCGAAAGGGCACCTGAAGTCTTCCTCCACCAGTAAAGCTGGAACGTTTCCATATGACCGAAAACACAATCAAACATACCAAATTTATAAGTTTTCCATGCAATTAAGATTTTTTAAAGGAAAATAAGTTTAGAGTGGTCAAATGCATGTAGTGCTGGTATATACTTAAAACAATTGTCATAAAATTTTGTTTGTACATTCATTTGGTCATTGGCTCACAGATTTGTTTAATGAGTTCAGTGCTTCTTTGCTTAGATTTTTATGTGTATTCGATGATATCATTCATTACAATTATGGTATTTTTGTTTGTTATTGAATTATATATGTTCGCATGTAGAATTGAGTGAGTTGGATGTTTATTACAGTCTTGCTTATGTCATTTAGATATGAACTAAATATTAACTGTGATAATGATTTATGAAGAAATATATATATATTAATATAAGATACATGTATATAAGAATTTTGAAAAAGTGAATAGTAATAAAAGAATGAAACACTTGTTTATGTAACTTTTTTCTGCCTTTTGTCATATGTAGTTACTTTAGTACTTAGTAACCTAGGCTATTTACCATATACAGTGTACCAGTAGTTTCAGCCCAAAACCAAATTGGCCCCAGTGCAGAAATTGACCCTTTTCCATATAGAATATATATTTATAGTTTGCTTGTTTTTAGCACACCTGTCACAAAGTGACATGGTGAGCTTTTGTGATCGCTTTTCGTCCCGCGTCCATCCATCTGTAGACTTTTACTTTAAATGACATCTCCTCATAAACCGCTTAGCCAATTTCATCCAAACTTCCCAGGAATGTTACTTTGGTAGTCAACTTAAAAAATTGTTCAAAGAATTTAATTCCATACAGAACTCTGGTTGCCATGACAACCAAAAGAAAAAACTTAAAATATCTTCTTTTAGAAAACCGAAAGAGCTAGAGCTTAAATATACATCAACCAAGTTTGTTCAAAGAAATGCCCTGGGGGGTCATTGATTTTCCTTATTTGTATATAGCAAAAACTTTAAAAATCTTCTTTTAAAAAACCCAAATAGCTAGAGCTTAGTTATAAAATATGAAACATCTTCTAGTGGGTGTCTACTAAGTTTATTCAAATGAAAGCCCTAGGGTAAAAATTGGCCCAGCCCCAGGGTGTCATTGTTTTTCCCTTTATGTACATAGTATAACTTTAAAAAAATCTTCTTCTAAAAACCCCAAAGAGCTAGAGCTAAGATATTTAGCATGAAACATCTTCTAATGGGTGTCTACCAAGTTTGTTAAAAAAAAAGATTGGCCCCGCCCCAGGGGTCATTGATTTTCCTTATATGTGTATAGTAAAAACTTAAAAAATCTTCTTATAAAAAAACCCAAAAGAGCAGAGTTTAGATATTTAGCATGAAATATCTTCTTGTGGCTGTCTACCAAGTTTGTCTAAATAAAAGCCCTGGGGTCAAAATTGGTCCATCAGGGGGGGGGGGGTCATTTTTTCCCCTGTATGTATATAGTAAAAACTTAAAAAAATTCTTATGAAAACCCCGAAGAGCTAGAGCTTAGATATTTATCATGAAACATCTTTTAATTGGTTTCTACGAAGTTTGTTCAAATAAAAGCCCCTGGTTTAAAATTGGCCTTGGCCCAGGGGCCTATATACAGGTGAGCGATTCCAGGGCCATCATGGCCCTCTTGTTTTCTGTAACTGGCTATAACTTTGTTATTTATAAATGGATTAACTTCATATTTATACTTATCTTTTAGGTCAGGACCTTCATGTATATCACACTGAAATTGACCTTGACTCATGTATGATCTTGACCTTGAAGGTCAAATTATTTTATTTTCACTGATAAACACTATAACTGGCTGTAATTTGGAAATTAATCAATGGATTCTTTTCATACTTTGGCAAAACAACCTTTTGGACAAGACCTTTTAAAAAGTTGAATAACCTTGACCTTGAGCTTTAAATGGCCCTAAAGGTCAAAGTATTGAATTTTGGTTAAGTTGTTATAACTTTGTTATTTATGAATGGATTTGGATTTGATTCATATGTGGGCAAACCAAACAGACATGTGGAATAATTTAGATATGCCCTTGACCTTTAAATGACATTGACCTCAAATAATTCAGATTTGATTTTATTTTCTTTATTAACTTTGTCATTGATTCATACTTGGACAAAACAATAAGTGTGACTAGACAGGCCTATTATAATTAAAAAAAGCTAAAACTTATATTTTTTTATTTTCTTTTTAAAGATTTTTTAAACCGTTTATTTGTTTGCTTTTAGAAAAAGTAAAAAAGTCAAATGTTGCCCTCGCCCGGCGGGGGCTCTTAGTCATCTTCAGGAATAATGTTAAAAGGACCTTCATAAAATTCTGTATTCTAGCGATTTTACTCCTGTGGCATATCTAGTTATTAATGTGTTCACAATTAACTGTTTCCCCGATAAACATGTCACATGATTCATGAACTTGTTTACAATCAAACTCCTCGAATACGCGAAGCGAAGCAAAAGGGGATCACTGCTCAGGAGTTAGATTTACAATTTGCTGCTTGGTTAAAATTATCCATTAGTAAGGTTACACTAATTTCTCTTTATTATTTATCCTTACTTAAGAACTCCTCGCTCTGTTTTGAACTGACTCAAAATTTGTAAAATATTGATGTAATACGCATAATGTTATAATAACTTCAAATTGTATGAATACTTTTATTATCCATATTGTCTGATATGTTTATGATAACGTTCATTTTCAATTACTTTTAATTCACCGCTTCACAGTTGATGTATTTACGACACTAAATGTTAATAAATAACTTTTCCAAAGTTGTATGAATACTTCTTACATCTACATCCATATTGTCTGAGATTATGTCTTCATATGGAATAGACGGACTTTCATTTTCAATCTACTTTTAAATTACACCGCTGTCACCCATTTAAACTATTAATTCCCTGTTTTATAAAATAGAATCCAATTTACCTTCGTTAAGAACAAGGTTTGAACAGTACGTACTGTACTAAATCTGTATTAAAATGCATATATTCATTTCTTTTTATTTCTTTTTACTACTTCTCATCCTCATCTTTGTGCTGATCAACGACTTGTTGAATTTTGTTTACACGTATTTTATTTTCATCTGTTTGACTACCGGTATATTTAAGTTCGGTTTCTTCAAATTCATAAATTCTGGACTGACCACATATTTCTCTGATACCTATGAGGCATGTTATTAACGCCCCAAGTCCGAAAAGGCATGCACTGAAAATGTAAGCACCTCTTTGATTTCCATACGAGTCTGAAATCAGGCCTGAAATAAGAAACATGATCAACGTGAGATAACAAAAGTCGCAAAAACATTGTCAGAAACCTTCCCAGCTAAACGTGCAAGAAATCCTGCTAAATTTGCAAGAAGCCCCGCAAAATGTGTAAGAAGTACCACTTAATGTGCAAGAATCCCGCTAAATGTGCAAGAAATCCCGTTAAATGTGCAAGAAGACTCCTGGGTGCTTCTTGGCTGGACCTGACGGGGTGAAATATGGAACTGTACGTAGCTCATTCCATACATGGGATTAAGATCTTGGGATCAGGCCGCTAAGTCCAAACGAGTAATACCATGTCTTTCCAAGTACTCTTGGACGACATTGGGGCGGGCATTTTCATACATTACCAATTGCACAAGAATACAACCTTACCTGGGTGTTGAGGACCTCATCTCCATACCGCTGGGCAGTCAATGTGCCTCTGTCGAGGACAATGATGTCAGTACGCCCATCCAAGCGGATTCTATCCCAGACCATTATTGAACCGCCACCATAGCGGTCGTGTTCCGCAATGTTTGCTGTATCAGACCATTATTGATCCGCCACCATAGCGGTCGTGTTCCGCAATGTTTGCTGTATTGTACCGTTCCCCTGACTTTCACCATACTCTAGCACGCTTATCTGTGTAGTCCAGGCAGTACCTTGACTTGTCGGTGAAGAGGATAGGCCGCCAGTCTATCCTGCTCCAACCAACATGGTCCATGGTCCAATCATATCAAAGCCGTAAGTGGTCTCGATACAGCGGGGTCCCTATACATGGTCTTCTCGATCGCAGACCACTTTCCTGCAAACGTGTACGTATGGTTGTGTTGACACACACATCCCTGAAGCATTTTGAAGGTCAGAGCAAAGTTTGGTTGCAGTTGCAAAACGGTTTCTTCGTGCCTGTATGAACAGAAAATGATCTTCAGCCGTCTTAACAGGTGTACCATGCTGTTGGAACCTCGCCCAGGCTCGAGTGATAATCTTATGGTCCACACCAAACACCTCACCAACCTCACGATGTCTAGCCCCCTGCTCCACCATACCAACTGCCCGCCACAACTCTGCTTCTGATAAATGCCTTCTAACATTTGCATTCGCCATTATTCAATCTTAAATGTTCAATATTTCAATGGAAAATGAAGAATGAACACCCTACACGTGTCGGTACGTGTATGCTGTGTCTAATAAAGACTATCAAAATACAGGGTCACCTTGTTTGCACTACTTGCACGTGGAAATGGCCTGCCATTCAAGGTTATGTGTACACAGGGTACACTCTCGATACATTACTACACGATTTACAATGTAAATATCATAACATTATATGATGTAGAATGTACGATGCTATGCGGAAAACTTGGTGCTTAGCAAACTTTGAGGAGTATATATTGCAGTTGTTGCGTACTTGAATGACCGACTGTATACATGTGTATTCAGGGCATTTTGTTCCACGATGTTATATGAATTATTCTCCATATAGCAGTGGTAACATGATCAGTGCTGTTTAATCGAAAGTCGTGTTCTACAGACACAAAGCATAATAAGGGATCAATGACGTGGTTGTTATTGTGTATGCCTCTTAACCTGAGATCAAGCCCTACTGTGTTTGTAACGTCTGTGTTCCCTATACGACACCAAAATAAATACTGGAAATCTGTTCACTTGTGAAAGCGTCTTCTGCTTGGGGAGAGCATCAAGTGAGCTAAAACTTCTCCGTTACAATTGAGTACTAGTATGTAATGGTCATTTGTCTATTACCGCTGATTCAGAAAAAAAAGGAATCGGTCATTTGCGGAGAAATTGTTAAATCCAGGAATGTTGGTAAGTTGAATCGTCTGCATTAATATGATACAAAACATTGTTTTGAACTCGGCGTAAAAATCCAGACAATCAAACAAGAAACGGAATCGAGAAAGGCTGAATTAACATTTTATCACAATCGATGTAAGATAAATATGTTAAAACAAAAAAATAAAAACCAAGTAACCAGGTAAACCATAAAGGTTAATAAGTACAGAAAGACTTACCTGCAAGTGGCATACCAGACAACATTGGAATCCCTCCCAAACTGATGACCAGGCCATAGGCCAGTCTCATTTGACTAACAGGCACAACATGAGCTGCCATTACACTGTGTAAACCATTAAATCCACCTACATAAATATATATTTTTTTCAGAGCATCTTTTTGTAGAACAAAAATAATTAATTAAGTTCAAAAGTTTATTACCAAGGTGTTTGCTTTTCTAACAAAACTATAGATATTTCACAACAAATACAGAGTTGCTCTCCCCCATTATTGCTTAACAAACACACATATTGATGGTTTCAATAAATATGCTTTCAGAAAGAAAAGTGCGTTTTTGACAATATGTGATGAGCAGAAGTTTGTTTTGTTCGGATTTACGGCGCATCAACATAATTTAGGACATATGGCACCGAAACAGAATGTTTTTGGTTAATTTCGGGTGATACAAATTGTACAAACCTGGAGCAAGAGATGCAAAGACTCCAGTAATTCGAAGCCATTCTGTCGCCACTTACGATCACGTATGGACAAACGGTGGCCGCAATTCTGATGTCATGCCTTAATCCGTAAAAGCAACCCCACAGCCACTAAGGACGATTCCTTTATAACTCATTTATAAAATTCAGTATTGTATTCTGGTAGTAATTATAAAATGTAAAAAAAAATAATCGTATCTGTCATGCACCAATCATTTGTAAACCTATAATCTTTTTATCCCAGTTATTCGCAACATGGTACTGCTATCCCGTACTACGGTTATCTCGTGTTCCAGTGTTGAAAGTCCTTTGAGTTTATTTATTTGTACGTGCTTTATTCAACTGTTCACCTTTAATAGTCCCTGCTATTTTTTTGAACATAGGGATAGAAATGACTGGTTCAGTATAATCTTGCATTGAAGCAGGAATACATTTATAATTAAGGGAGTCTTACTCTAATGCTTTCCCGCCAAAAACAATTCTAACATCGACCAATATCGTAGCAAATCGGTTATTTCCGGAACGTTATTTTTTGGCATTAGATTATTTACAAACACTCACCTATTTTCGCTATGTACTAAATTCCGGTAACAAACGGTTAAAAAATTATTGTTACAATTTTAATGTCGAATAAAAGTTATATGTTATGTTATGTTATGTTATGTTATGTTATGAATACCGAAACTTGTGAAAATTAGCGTTCCGGAAATGACCGATTTATTACGATATCGGCTGATGTTAAATTTTTTGGCGGAAAAGCATTGCAGTAAGACTCCCCTAACTTCACTTACCTGCTCCTAAGCCAAGAACCGCTGCAAGAGCTATGAATGATATAAAGGAAGACGCCAAGGTTAATAACGCCGTCCCTATACTAAACAGTAGTAAACCAAAACTGTGTACGAATGGTATAAGTTTTGTCACTTTATGCGATATTGCACCAAACAGTAGCCGCCCACAGAAATCTGTAGCCCCGAGAACCATCACTATGATATAAACTTCCGTCGAACTGCGGTCTGCCTCATACATAAGATCTGGTAGGAAAGTAGCAGGAAGAAAGAGTCCAAAATAGGCCACAAAAGAAGCTGTTGCATACAAGACGTAGTTCATGTTTTTCAGCAGTTTAATCAATGCTGTTTTCAAATCAAATGGATCTGAAAGGGAATAACAAGACGAAACTGGTTCAGCAGTATCAAATTTGTTAAAACGATTGTACTAAATACATGTATATATAAATAGTAGGTACTTCAAACATTTCTCTCTATCTCACAAATTAAAATTTCCTTGGGTTCAAACTTTTCTATCGGAATACTACCGGTATAAACATTCCGGACACTTCGCCGATTGCACATAATTATAGTCATTTAGGAAAGGGCTAAACAAGGTTCACCAAACTTCTATATTTATTACGCTATACTAGATGAAAAATAAGTTATGCCAATAGTTTATTTTCTGCAACTGTTTACAAGCGTTACAGGTTAGTAAGTAATTTTCTATTATTTTAAGTCATTGCAGTTTATTTTTAAATAAATCGTTTTTACCTTCAACCATGTGCTCGTCTCCTTCAACAGTAACTTTCTCAGGAGGGAAAAATGTCAGTCCTGATGGTATTCCAATCAACGACAAGAGACTTAGGAACATAAAAGTCTTTCTCCAGTCGAATTTTTCAATTAATACAGTCATGACAGGTGGTAAAATCAAAGTACTCAAAGGAATCCCAGCATTTGCAACGGTCATTGCTACTGGTCGCCATTTGTCGTTAAAGTGAGGCCCGAGAATTGTGTTTCCACAGTAGTGTATGGTTCCGGAACCTAAACCTTGTTTTTAAAAAATTTGGAGGAAAAAAGAAACAACATTGAATATGTTATTTTCAGATGAATCGTTTCATATAATTGTCAAATCAAAAGGATTAGGTGGAAAATGAAATTTGCCGTCGATAAAATACATAAAACTATAAATATTAATGTTGCGTTCCCGATCTTCTTTTTTTATAAACGAACGTCATTGTGATCTGAGAAAATTACTAAAATATTTAGTTTGAAACGACACAGGATAGTTTTTCCATCAGAAAAAACAACAACAAAAAACAGAAGGCCTCTTTAATCAGCATAACAATTGTTTGGTTTACACACGGTATTACATATGACCGTTTTAAACAAGTTCATGTCTTATCATGTAAAACTATAATTCTGTAATAATTAATATTCATATATAATCCATTCGTTTTATTGTTTAATAAGAGAAGCACGTTCGTAAAATTCAAATAAGGGTGAAATGTGTTTGTGTTTTTGTGATAAGTACAGTAAGATAAATGAAATTTGATATAGTAACTTCATACATTTGTCCCGAAACAGATCTGTAACAAGGTGAAAAATATATGTTATGGATACATTACGAGTTTTTTTTCAGTTAGCTTTGTCCGAGGCCGAGGATAAATAGTTGTTTGTCTCTTTACGTCTGTAAGAAGACACTTTTGAAGAAAATACAAGTAACTGTATATCTGACTTGACCTTTCTGTTGAAAATGTGTCAGAGTTAAATCGTATACATATACATGCACAGTGCGTTAACTAGAGTGCAGGTATTAGTTACCCGCACTTCAGAGCATGCCCTTTGATTGGTTCATTTTTGCTGGGGTTTACTTATTGTGACGGCAAAGAAAGAGAAGGCGATAGAAATATCATGTTCAGATGCTCGTTCATTGGTTACTTTTTCTGGGGATTCATATTGTGACAACAGGGAAGGTGTTTATATGTTTGACTATGATACGCCCCCTCGTACAAATCAGATAGCCTCGTGTTTCGATGCTCTTTCTATTACATAATCCTTTGCGCTGTGAATTTTTATATATTTTAAAGGCATATTATTTGGCCAATATAAGCTCTAGTTAGGAAACTAAAACAAAGCAAGATGAAAAATATTACTTTTAACACTTTAAGTGTTCAAAGGGGGCCTTTAATGTATCAATGGTATTTGAATCGAGAAATATGCCGTAGGAAATAAAACGCAATAAGATAATTGATATGAATGTTCACAAGTGTACGAAGCAAGGAAAGAAAAACATGTATAATTTGTGTCTCACGGTATACACGGTAGTGTAGTATATTACAATGAGAAAGCATCAAGTTGACAACAATGATCCAAGATAGGTACGGCTTATAGAAGTGTATACTCTATGAATGTTGACATGATTTTCCTAAGTAAAGCGTATACGTTTTCAAAATTTTGAACACATCAACATGATAAAAACATGTCCGAGAAACATTTAGTGTCCAATCCTTTATAGATATTAATTTAAGCCGTCCTGAAATGTAAGGAAAGTAGTAAAGTTGTCGTCTGTGCTAAACATGCTCGCCCTCTGTGAGCAACACTCTCTCGTTAAGGAATATGCACAAATAAATACCATAGTCGAAACGTTACTTTATTCAAAAAAGTAAGATAAATAATAAGATTTTCTGGAATAAAAACTTTAAGCAATAACGCATACTAATTTAATTAATAAAAAATCAATCGGATTACAATTCTCCTTCTTAAAATAGAGAGAAAAAAGACATTATTCATATACACTCATTCAAAATCGTCTTTTGCAAATATCAAAACAGCAACATATCTTTTAGATACTTTTAACAATAAAAAATACAGCCTTGATTGCGCTTAATGTGTGTATTTAGATGGAATTTCCAGTCAAATAATGTGTTTCTCTGAATGCTCAAGGTTGTGAAATGAAAATAGCTACTTAAGTGTATGTATTTGGATATTTTGGTAAAGAAACATGCTCACGCTTTCGTTGTGGAACAATTGTCGTTACTCGCGTCAGTACCCAGTGTAAATGGCACCAAAAGTTTCTTTCGAGAAAGAAAGAGTATCGAAACACGGGGCTATCTGATTTGTGCGAGGGGGCAAGAGTGTTTTGATGTTCTTTCTCTTTAAATTGTATCATAGGCAAAATTAAAACACGTTCCCTGTTGTTAAAATATGAAACCCAAGAAAAAAGTAAATTATTAACGAGCATCTAAATATGACGTTTCTTTCTCTGTCGTTAATAACATTTGTATAAAATGCATAAAAGTTTGTATTATGAATATGTGTGTGTTAACCTTAATAAATATCTATCTCACTGTGCATGCATACGTGTATACGATTTAATTCTGATGCATTTTCAACAGAAATTAAGGTACAACAATATTTAAATGCACATTTGTCAAAATCATGTATCATATGTTAATCGTATGTATATATTTCACGTCTTATGTTTTGTGAAAAGCGGGGGGAAATGAGTGTATCTGCACCCGAACTATGAAATATAAACTGATGTCATTAAGTTGATAAATACATGTATTATCGATAACCGCAGTATGTTCTAAAATACAAACTACAATGTATTTTAACTCGTGATATTCTTTAGTTGTAGTAGTGATTTACTATGAATTTGCTTTAAAAAAACGGAAACAGTCCTAGTTAATTTAAATTTCGACCATTGCTGAAGAATAAAAAATGATAAGGATCTTGCAGAGCTTTGGACAGTCAATAATTAAGCATTTACTTCTATTAAACATTACAAGGAAGAAATAAACATATACATATGCGATACTTTTTTTTGTCAAAGACAACATTTCCTTAACTTAATTTATAAAGAATGTTATAACTTTAAAAAAATACTTATTTATAACTTTCCGATGTAAAAAGATATCTTTTTATGTGTTTACCCTACCAGAAAATCGGCTTATTTTTTATTTTTGCACTAAAATAACATGTATTAATTACAAACCAGCTATCAATCCATACGTGAAATATATTGCTGTCATCCCTGTTGCAAACATACTCGAAAGCATACCGACTGCAAGGAGAACAGCACCGGCAACTGCTAGCCATCTTTCCCCAGTTTTCTGAGTCAGTATTCCAAGTGGAAACCCTTCAATAGTTCAATGGTATGATTATTTATGATATCTGATGATGATGATAATATTAAAAGAGAAATGTTTTCAGCATCATGATAAAATATTATTTGTTGCAAAGCAGGGTAGTTTTGCATTGAAGAAGGTCTGTTTCTGGAAATATTTATTTAATTAAGTTACTGGTCTACATATGTTACCGGGCATATTTAGCCTTTTAAATAGAGATATTAAATTTTTACTAGGTCAGTACGATTTTGGGCGTCTTAAAACAAAAACAAGAGCTCATACTCGCTCGTTTATATTCAATTTTCAATCTAATTTTATATTGCAATCTACGTTTTAGTTGCATGTTTACTTGTTAGATCGAATTGTTTAAGTTATCTACTTAGGAACATTAAATATTACTTATTGAACTAGAATGAAATAATATTTTGTGATAAATTGATAAACAGATATTCAGAAATATAATCATAATTTATATTCATTGTGTTGACTATCATAAACAACTGTATTGCTTTTGTTTGAAATTTCACTGAAAAGGGAGTATAAGAAGCGGTGGCTACAATACAAGAACGGTGCCGTGACCAGGATCCGAGGTTTAGCGAGACAACGTAAAAGGCAACGAAAGAAGGCCGAGTCACACGAGATTGCGGACCAATTGACAGATTGATGAACTTCTTAATGCTGGGGTGAGTTGTTGCTCTTCTTGTCTGAAGTTGTTTAGAATTGTTTAGAGCCATGATCGAGGCTGGCATAGGAAATTTTTTACATAATGTTTCGGTAGTAGTATATATCCAAAGTATTTCAAATTTCGCATTTGAATAAATTACATAATTACTTACACAGATCAAAATGCTCAGTCAAACTTATATTATATATTATACAAATTTATGTTAAATAGAAATATCGAGCGTTTGGGTAGTTTCGTTGTCTAAAAATAAACGTCAGATTGAGTACATTAAAAGAATAAAAAATATAAAAGCAGATTATCTGAGCCGTCCTCCCAATGTCTATCCTGAATAAACGTCATCTGTAACAGAATTTTCGGACGTAAATGACAACTCTTGAGCAATAAATAATGAAAGTAAAGGGAGTACGAACTCGGTGAAACTTTAAAATCTAGATAAGTCCCTCTTGATATAAACATAAGTCCATATTGATATATCACATACATCCCTATTGATATGTATATAGGTC
The DNA here is from genome assembly GCF_026571515.1 of Ruditapes philippinarum. Lineage (NCBI taxonomy): Eukaryota > Metazoa > Mollusca > Bivalvia > Venerida > Veneridae > Ruditapes > Ruditapes philippinarum. The sequence goes on along the minus strand of NW_026852255.1, from coordinate 35,545 downwards.
CCCATTGATATAAATATTATTAAGTCCCTTTTGATATAGACGTAAGTATATTGATATAAAATAAGTCCCTTTTGGTATAGACGTAAGTATATTGATATAAACATAAGTCCCTTTGATATATGTATATATATATACAAGTCCCTAACGATATATACATAAGTCACTATTGATATGCAGATACGTTAAGTCCATATTATACAAGTATAATATATAATATATGATAGTATATTAATAATGATTACGTTTATATACGAAATTATAACTGCGAGAGACGGGATAGATCAAATGGGAAGGGTGGGGGAATAATTTCTTATATATCTGAAGATATTACTTATAAACGTCGGCATGACTTTGAAATAAATGATATTGAGTCAATCTGGTTACAAATTTTTATTCCAGCTGCAAATCCTTCCTTTTAAATTTTGTTTATCGTCCTCCCAATTCTCCTCAGTCCTGGATTGATTTGTACGAAGAGCAAATTGAAATGGTCGATACTTCACTTATTGAATATTTTATAATGGGCGATTTAAATATCCCTTATTTACCAGGACAGGAAATGGAAATATTTAGAAACACAAAATGGAAGAACACAATAACTAAGTTCGGTTTAATACAATTAATAAAACATCCGACGAGAACAACAAATAAAAGTTCATCTATAATTGATCATATATATGCAAGTAATACTGAGAACGTGAAAGACATTTTCGTCTCATCTCTATCTATGAGTGATCATTTTCCTGTATGCATGGTTTATTCAACTAAAACTAACAAAAATAAAAAATATGGGTTGCATAAGGTGATAAAATATAGAATGACTAAAACTTTTTGTGAAGAAAATTTTCAACGTGATCTTTTAACATCTGGTATAGATATTACTGAAACAATAACAAATCCAAATAACTCTTTAAATTTCTTTTACTCTGTTTTAAATGAAGTATTAGCAAAACATGCGCCAATGAAAGAAAACGCGTAAAACGGGAGCACCAACCTGACTGGTTTACAGATGAAATAAAAAAACGATAAATTTGCGCAATAAGTGCCATAATAAAGGAGATTTCGATCAGTACAAAATTTTAAGAAACAAAGTTACTTCGTTAATTAGAAAGGCTAAGAAAAATTTCTTTAATAATGCCATTGAAGAGAATAAGGACTCAAAGTATGTATGGAAAAACTTGAAAGAAGTTTCTAACATCAATCAAACTAAACGGATAACACTTCCGTCTAAAATAGAAAAAAATGATGGAGTAATTGAGAATGAATTAGAAATTATCAATGAACTAAATAAACATTTTATCAACATTTCAAATATCATTACAAAAACCACTTTTTCTGAAAACAATTTTTCCACTTTAAAAGAAAAAATGGATACATTGCTAGGCTCTCGCGTATTTGATATTCCTTATATAACGACCATGGAAGTAAAGCTAATTATTTCAAAATTGAACACAAATAAATCTACAGGCCTTGATGGTATTGGCCCCGCAATTTTAAAAAGTTGTGGGGATACTATTATTCCTTGCATAACATCTATTATAAATAATATCATTCATTTAGGCTCGTGTCTTGCCTGTGTTTAAATCACGAAGTAGAGACTTTTCTGAAAATTATCGCCCAATTTCAATTCTACCCACCATCTCAAAAATATTTGAACGACATATTGCGTCACATCTTCAGACATTTTTTTTCAAAATACAGAAATTATACATGACAGACAATCAGGGTTTCGAAAAAAACATTCTTGTAATACAGCATTACTAAGATTAATTGATGCCTGGATCAAAGATATTGATAATGGTAAAATGATAGGTGCTATTTTCCTTGATTTAAGAAAAGCGTTTGATCTTGTCGATCATGAAATTTTGATACACAAATTGAAATTATATCTTTTTTCTAAAAAAGCTGCAAAAACTATACTTAATAGACTGATGCGTTCACCAACATTAGATATTTTTAATAAACTTACATGGCTGAAATTCAATTTCAGAGCGAAATACCACACAGCAATTATGGTGTATAAATCTTTAAACAATCTGGCACCGTTATATATGAGTGAAATTTTTAGTTTCTCTCACAATGAATTGCATAATTAACGCTCAATCGCTCATAAAGATCTTGTACTGAAAAGTAAACCTCATACAAATTATTTAAAGAATTCTTTTTCTTATTTCAGTATTGACGTTTGGAATAAATTACCTATTACTATCAAACAATGTTTGACTTTACAATCTTTCAAAAACAACTGTAAAATTTATTTTCTAAGTTTACAGTTAGATACATAATGAAAATTGATCACTTTATATTTTAATTGTTGCAAATGTTGATATCATCATTTTCTCTCTCTTTCTTTTAATCATTACGAGTCTATCTATAATTACCATAATTAATATGAGTGTCAGTCGGATGAATGTATAAAAATGATCTAACCTTTACATTAAATAATATATATTTTTTTTATCTATATACCAAAAGATTTTAAATATTTGTATAGGTCTACATTTTTTCTTTGTTATTGTTAAATCAGAAGGCCATACTGAAAATAAGTATACTTGTTACTGTAAACTTTGTATGTTACCTTCAATAAATAAAGATTTTATTATTATTATTATCCCTATTACATATATATGTATATAAGTGGCTATTAATATATACGTAAGTCCCTATTGATCCCTAATGATATATACATAAGTCCATATTGATAGCTACATAAGTCCCATACTAATGTATACGTAAGTCCCTAATGATATATATTTATGCGAAAAAACATTAACCGAAAGTCTAAATCGAAATGGGAGAAAATGAAATTAAAAACGTCACAATACATATATGCATATCTGATCCCCACATCTAGTGTCGAAATTTTCCTATGATCAAAAATACTTACCTACAAAACCAAGCAATGAATTAAACATAGATGCAGTCCACGCAGCGTCCGACTGACTGGTACCAAACTCTAGTCGTATTTCCCTGTACAAAATCCCGAAGGAAAAACTCATTCCTGATGACAGCATTTGAGCAAAATGGCTCCCTATAACTATCAACACTTTTCGCGTCACCATCTTTTATCAAATATTTTGTCAATACAATTTCATTCAAATAAAGCTCTTATGAAAAGAGAGAAAAAAATCTTTAAAAAGTCACAAACGTATGTGACCGTAACTTTTTACACATTTAAAGTGGTATACATCGTGTTTATCCATGTATAATTTTATTTATAAAGCATATTTTTAATGTATGGAAGACATGGAGGGACATACATGGAGGGACATTTTAAACTTACGGATTTAATCTTAAAAGTTAGGCATAAGAAGTAATGTGTACTGAAAAAAGCAGGCATGTCCATTAGTTTGTTAGTAAGACAGAGAACAAGAGCTGTCTGTAAGACAGTGCGCTCGACTTCTATAAGTGGTTTATAGTAGAACAGTTCCTTAAATGATCTGTTTAACAGGGTAATAAGACTTAACTTTAAAAATTTGAAATTGGACTTGTACGACTTGTACAAAAACGTTAATCGAAATTCTAAGTCAAACAAGGAACATAATTGTTCTTAAATTATCAATTGCGGAGCGGATGATGTTCACTAACAAGTATTTAAAGTTTCAAAGCAACACCTCAAAGGGCATACAAAGCCGGAGATGATGCGAAAAACCTTAACCGAAAGTCTAAGTCGAAAAGGGGGATACAATTTTAAAAAATTCACCTTACTTCTTATGGCGGGGACACTGGGAAAATGATGAACTAGAGGCAATTCCAAGAAAGACAAAATATCCCTGTAACATAAACATTATAAATATAACTTCAGTATAGAAGGATACACACATTTCTTCACATAGTGGTACTCTCATTTACAAAAATCTAGAACCTCTAAACAATTAAGACCTCCGAGGTCATTCATATATATACGTACTTCAAGTTGTAAGAATTTAGTTCACTATCAAGGTAATCAAGTAAGATTTTCATCTTATTTCTGCTGAAGGCTGCAAGCGTGTTCCTAAATATTCTGCCGGTGTCAACTGATTCTACCTATGCGAGCAGTGCATATATAGATAAGCTTGCACATCCATCCAGCACATAAAACACATTTTAAAATGGGTCCATAAATTTTAAATGGTGTTGTCCATATTGAAATATGAACACCCTCGCCCCCATTTAAGTTATTTATCATTAATTGTTCATTTTCCGAATCCTAGTTGAGCTTGTAGCAAAGGAACGATTCATATCACTCTGCCAGATAGACACAAGTTAAAAACGTGTCCTGCGGGGAATAGTTTTGAGCGTTCTTTAGGGATTCTCTCTATTTTATCGCCACATCAGCGTTGTTTGTGCCGTGTGGAGGCCGTAAATAGTCGACCCATACATTCAATCAGGGATGTTATATTTCCGATCCTTAATTAAAGATCGTTCAGCACAACGTTATGGCTACGTACGTGCTTGTGGTATTTTTTAGTTCTTTCTATTCGGCTATTTTCTAGTTGGGTGGTTCCAGTATTCCTCACTTGAATACTGTTTAATCACCCTTAGGATATGGGGCCTGCTTTTTAAATTTGTCTTTTGGCAGCTTATTTGTGATATGCAGGCTTCATAACCTCTGACCCCCTTTCAAAATTCCATCCATTGTTTAGGACACATGCATTCTTTTACTTGTGGATCGTATGCCGCTTTTCATGGAATGGCAAGAAAGTGTCACATTGAAGGTTCCATGATAACCGCCGTGTGAACACATCTTTTTGTCGTTTTGTGCGTTCATTAGGGATTCTTTATTTCTCTCTATTTAATATTCTTAATACCAGATATATAATAGTTGATCTTATATTATAGTTTACAGTAATCGGTCAATAACCGAAGATCTTAAGTCCAGGCGTGTGAGATTTGTCTTCCAAACGCCATGATGATACCCCAGGACCTTAGTCAATAATAGCTGTACAGTCCGATTAAAATATCGATCATACCTATATATAAAAGTGTTAGTTTCAAAAAATAAAACAAGACATAGTACAAACACCATGAACATAGTTCAAGTTAAATCGATGACTGGATCTAATACTTACCTGTTGTGAATCCTTTGACCATATAAATAGAAACTTTTTTATGAATCATTGCCAACAAACAAACCTGTCATTGAAAATCTATTTATTGTCATTAGAAATACAGTTTTTTTAACTATATTTCAAGAAATACACGATAATATTGAGTGATTAGGGATCTTTAAATATTATTGAAACTGCTCCCTGTACAACATAAAGATGCTATTGCCTATCTCGTTTGAGTCTGGATTTGTGAAATCATGAAGACGCTTGTGAGAGTTCAAATTAATCCAAGTGTTTCTCTTTCACAAATTGACGATATATCTAACGTTTTATTAGAAAATTAACCAACTGTTGTAAAAGACCCATTTTTGATTGGTTTTGTCCAAATTGAAATATGGACACCTCCATTTAAGTTATTTACCGTTAACAATCGCATCTTCTTGTCCCTTTCTGTCAAAGTTCGGATAAGAAGTTATTATTGATAATAGCCTTGATGTCCCGATTGTAGCGTTAATTATTTATTTTCCAAACCCTAGTTGCGCATGAAGCACAGGAACGTAGTCATCCCACTCTGCCAGATAGAAATTACCAGCGACTAGTTGTAAATTGAACCGTTTTGCTATATCCCTAGCTTTCTGAAGGCGTCTACCATCCGCTGTAAATATTGAATAATTTATTTAGATTTACAACATGCCCACACTTCGATTAAGAAAATAAAAATGATCAATTATAGAAGTTGTCATCAATAGGAATGCATCGAAATTCCCTTTCCTTTACTTATTTATTTTAATACATTAATTTATCTTAATGTATATATGTACCCTACAATATGATTTATGTTTCATAAAGATAATTTTATGAATAAATCCACACATAATAATTAAAAATTAAAAAAAGCACCGATTTTATTGTATTGTCCGAATTATCCCTGTATTTCTGAACTATATAGCACAGAACAACGGACAGATATATTTATGAACCTATTTATTAATGTTAAAGAATAGTATACATGTGTCCCTACAATATGGTTATATAAATTATTAGATTTTTTTACCATCAAAATTCTGCTATTTCTTATATTTTGTCACATTTTATGTAACCTGTTAAGGTCTTATGTTAATACAATAACTTTTCTTGTATATGGTTTATTTGTTCACTGTACGGCTTTTTCGACTACATGTATTTTAAACATATATTTTTTAAAATTAGAATGAATTTTTAGATGAGTTGCTGTAATATAATATATAGAATAACCCTCAACATGTTTAATATCTTAAATTGCCTTATCAAACATCGCTCAATTTGCCTCAGATTTTTCTTCAAATGAATATATATTAAGTTTTATTTTGCCATATATACTGTCAAGTAGTTTGCTTTCTAAAAGATGTTTTTGTGATTTGCTTGCAAGGAAATGAACCCTCTATACAGTCATCTATTTCCTAAACATCTTTTCAAAATCAAATTATTTGATAATAATTATTTGCAGAAATTAACAAACAACAACCTCTCTGGCTGCGATTAGTCCTCTAAACTTGAATTTTATACTGTTACCACAAAGCGCAATACAAACACCTCTAACTTGAATTTTATACTGTAACCACAAAGCGCAATACAAACACCTCTAACTTGAATTTTATACTGTAACCACAAAGCGCAATACAAACACCTCTAACTTGAATTTTATACTGTAACCACAAAGCGCAATACAAACACCTCTAACTTGAATTTTATACTGTAACCACAAAGCGCAATACAAACACCTCTAACTTAAATTTTATACTGTAACCACAAAGCGCAATACAAATACCTCTAACTTGAATTTTATACTGTAACCACAAAGCGCAATACAAACACCTCTAACTTGAATTTTATACTGTAACCACAAAGCGCAATACAAACACCTCTAACTTGAATTTTATACTGTAACCACAAAGCGCAATACATACACCTCTATCTTGAATTTTATGCTGTAACCACAAAGCGCAATACAAACACCTCTAACTTGAATTTATACTATAACCACAAAGCGCAATACAAACACGATCCCTATGGTGTATTAATTAATTCACAGCATGCCAGCGGCAATTAAATTTACCCATGAGACTAGTCCACACCTTGGTATAAACTGTCCTCTATTCAGTCAATACTTTCTTTGAAATTTCGAAAACATAAAGAATGATCTGATGCAGATTGAACATTGATTGACAGGAAGATAGAAGGCAAGTTGAGGGTTATTTTATATCAGAATCATAATATTTTAGTAGTTTACCTGTGTTATTTGGCACCCTTGGTAAATCCTTTGTTTCTATCTTACCGTTGGTTTGCTTGAACAATAAGAAAATGTATCTATGTAAACCTGAAAAATATTATAAAAGAAAAACAAAATGTAGATTAACAACGCTTAAAACAGTGACAAACAACGATAAAAATATAGAATCAGTAAAATTCTTGAAATTATAACATAAACAGACAAGCCACACAAACACGAACATTCAGTAATTATTTATTGCATACGTTTCGGTATTTATATAATTCATTCAGTCTACCTAATATGAGCAGCGCCACGACATAATGCGTTTGCGACCAGCATGGATCCATACCAGCCTGCGCAGTCTGATCAGGATCCATGCTGTTCGCTTACAAACCCTATTACAAATAGAGAAACTGATAGCGAACAGCATGGATCCTGATCAGACTGCGCGGATGCGCAGGCTTGTCTGGATCCATGCTGGTCGCAAACGCATTATGTTGGTTTTGTCATGGCGCGGCAGTTAGATTAACTATCACACCTACCAGTTCCTTTAGGTGCTCCAGATCCAATGTATGTGGTCAACTCTTCGCCAGTGTTGATGTCATTGTTTGTAATGTTCATTACCAACCAGTGCTGGAACTCACCAAATTTAGGATCTTCTCTCGAGGGAGCGTCAGGATCTAGTGTTGGAAGAGAGATTCCAATATAAATAAAATTTAAGAGTTATTATGGAGAGCTAAATATTACAGAATACGAAGAGACCAAATATTACAGCATGCAAATTGCCAATATAAAGCAATAAGCTGATAGCCAAAATAAACAGTGAAGCGCCAGGCAAGGACATGGTGCAATGCACTGTGATACAACAATAAGCAAAGAGACAAAATACTACAGTATTGCAAAGTGCCGAAAAACTTACATTATGTAAATAACCGAGATAAATCATTTTACAATGCGCTGATTTTGGACAGTTTGCTAATTACCGAAAGCCCATTATATTTATAGTGGTCAATGACCTATAAACAATTAGCTGTAGTACACATAATACGGCAGAGATCTGTCCCCCTTCTTTGTTTTTGAAAAAACACTGTTTACCGTAATATTAGGTCGAAGCGCCGAATTAAAAGAGCTATGCGAATTGCTACTCAAATCAATGACAAACAACAGTAAGCAATTGCCGATAGAGAGTATGAAGAGAAATAATACTGTTGACAAGATAGAACAGTATACAAAATGCCAATATAAATAAGCGAGAAGCTAAGATAAGACTGTGAAGCTGCAAGAAGGAGCAGTAATAAGACAGCAGAGAAGTTGATTATGCGAGGCAGAATGCTGTGCGCTGACATAGAACAGTATGCAAAGTGCCGGTATCGATATAGGGCACAGTATGCTTAGCATTAAGATGGAAGGTTATGAAAAGCACGTTGATAGAATAGTGTACGTGCAAGCGCTGAAAAACTGCAGTATATATAAGTGCCGAGATTAAACAGTATGCACAGCACTGAACGAGATAGAACAGTGTGCAAAGTGAAAAGATTAATGAAACTGTATGCAAGCCACAAAAATATAGCAGTATACAATAAGCAAAGATAACACAGTATGTAAGCCTAAGATAACAAGAAATGCGAACCAACAAGATAGAATAGTATGCAAAGAGCTGAGATAGAACATTATACAAAGTGTCAAGATTAAACAGTATGCGGAGTGCAGTGTGCAAGAATTAAGATGAAAAAAGTCTGCGAAAAGAACAGTATGAAATAACCGAGATTGGACAGCATGTGAACAGTCAAGACAGAACAGTATATGAAGCACATAAACGATTTGATTAGAGCCCTTTCTGCTCGCTGTAATGTCATAAGATCAAACTTTGATATTTTACCGTGACAAATCAGTGTAAAGAATTCGCTAGCATCTTGCTCAATTGTAACAGAGGGAACGTCCTTGACATTGGTTGGAGTTTGAGTATCCCCTGGTCGTAACTCAGCGTTTCCAAACTTTATCTGTAAGTGAAACAGTGAATCTTGTATGGTTGAATAAATAACTGTTTGTAAAGCTCTACATAACTCGAGAGTAAATCATTTGTTAATTATAATGTACATTACACGATTATAAAACATTTGATAAAGAATGTTGAAAAACATTTTAGAGGATGTTAACCAGTTAGTTACGATTTCTTGTAATTTGTTTAGTATTTTTATTGATTACATGTTTATCGCAATCTTCTCTATAGCATTTAATCCGTTCGTCTGTGAATGCATACGGAGATCCATCTAAATCAGGAGCAAAAATAAACATTGCATGCCCAGCAATGTGGCCACATGGCTAAATTGTCAACGGACTAGTAATCTAAGGATTGCTGGCCGCGTTGGTTCAAACCCAGTCAGATGCAAGCAGTTGTTTCCTCAACGAAAAATGTGTACAGTGTATCCATAAGCTTATAATAAAATTATTGCATACATCTGAATTAACAAATGAACATTGCAGGCTAGGATACATCGTTGGATACCCACGGTTGATTAACATTGTTAATGGTTCGACCATGGGTATCCGACGATGACTAGGATATTGTCGGGGTTTTTTTTCAACCCCAAATTGTCTCTTTGTATTGCACCTTCACAATCGAGGCATTATACAAATAAAAAAAACTAAATGAGTTTTAAATGTCTTACCTTCAAAGCAGCCGGTGGTACTTCATCGAGAACATCCGGTATCAATCCGCTTGTTCTAAATACATCCATTTTATATTATAACAGGGATTTATATTAAACTTATATATACTCAATCTTAGGACGTACTAAATTTTAACACGACTATATTATATCTTTACATAAATATAGAGAGAGTTAATTATACGATTCAAATCTTAATACTTAATATATTTGCACAGATTTTTATCGGGTTAATGTAGAATAAAATCTAGTACAAACTATATTTATTTTGTTAGGTAAAAGATTATTGAGAAATTTGTGGATGCTGACTAAAACAGTCACGTTATTTTGCAGCATATTAACTAGATTATTTCGAAAACAATTATCATGATAGTTAAAACCTGTCTCTTCGTAGTCAAGGCAAGGGCATTTTCCACTTAATGTGCCGTTTATAAAACAGGTTTGCATAGAGAGAAAAACACGAGACCATTTGAAAATACATGTACAGTGAATATAATAGAATAGAAAAGAATTCATTTCCGATTATCAGCCTTTTCAGGCTTATCAAAAATAAATTATACATGATTGAACATAATAATGTGTTAAGATATGAGACGCATGTTTAAAGTCATGAACAATAGCAAAATGTTGTAGCTTAAATATACTTTGTTTTGACATTTTAACACCATTCTATCACCAATAAAATCGTCCTAGAAGTGGACATTCATTCAAGACATTCTAAACCAACTACCTATACAAATGCGGGGAATATAATGCACACACATACTGATTGTTTCACGGCAACGCAAGCACTTTGCTCATGGATGGAACACACTCAAAAGCACCATCGATGTTTGGACAGCATTTTTTGTATACAAATTCTGGAAATCAAAGTATCCTCTGAAAGCATTATCACAAGCAGAAAATTATAAGAATTTGCAGACATACGAATGTTTGATTGAAGGCTTGTTACAATGAAGGATAATGAATAATTTTGTGCATTTAACATCAACCTCACTTGACACCTGCTGTTGTGAAGTATAAAAATCTGGAAACAAAGTGATAAAAAAATATTCAAATGTCAGATGTCATATAGACACAGTCTAGGAAACAATGTTATAAATTTTGCTGAATTGTTTGTCTTATTATATGTGGATGACGCAGTTATTTTATCCGAATCGGCATCCTATTTACAAAAAGCTTTAGATGTATATTAAAATTATTGTGATCAAAATTGATACTTCTTAATTAAGTTTCTTATATTTTCATAATGAGTCCATAGACACTTCATTTCTTTTAAATTAAAAAAAAGAAGATTTTTTCAGAATTCATGGACCACGGATTTATATTACAATATAAATCCGTGCATGGACCAAAGTATTATTTCACTTTTTTTCAACTTTAATAACAGCAAAAACATAAAAGACTATAATTGCAGAACAAGCAACTAAAGCCATGTATTGTCTACTTAAGAAAGAATTATTACCCATTTACCCATTGATACTGAAATAGATGCATTTCGAAGCACTGCAAAAGCAATATTTTTATACGGCTGTGAGATATGGGGATACGAGAACATTGATATCATTTAACATGTACAGCTTAATTTTCAAAATATATTTAACTGTAAAACCTGATGCACCTAATAATAATGTGTTTATGATGGAATAGGTCTTTAACCCATAAAAAGTAATGTTAAAAAGAGAATATTTTTTCTGTGTTACTAATGCAGAAACGGTTCCATGCGTTCACGGTCTTCAAATAGAATTATATTTGAAAGATCCTGATTGATTCAAATACAAAGAATTTAGAATATTTAGATATGAAATATTTATATTCGTTATTATAACTAAACTTATGTTTACTGATTATTTGTTATAGGCCCGTTGTAAAGAGTAGAGAAGAATCTGTGATCAATTCGACAGCCTTGCATTCCTTATGGCGATTCTCCGAGATATATCCTCAGAGGTCTTGGTCGGCTTACTTGATCACTTCGACTCAACGTACGGTCCATGGTGATACAGACCAGTTTTGTGAAATGCACGAATTCTAAACTTAGTTTTGGAGTGTGTATGAATTAACTTTAACGGCACATTATGCCTCAGAAACAAGTAAAGTTTTAATTCTTAGAAGAGGTTAACATAGATTTTATTATGTTAAGATAATGGCTTTTAGAGATTGTTAGATGCTTGTTACCTGAACAAAGTAGCGATAAATGTGAAATAATTTGTCATAAAAGTAGCAAAATGTAAGCAAAGTAGTATTTTGACTTCCATACAAAATACTAATTCACTCTAACAGTTCTTAGTGCCAAAAAAACCAACAGATGAAAAAGATGGTCAATGAAATTGGCCAATGAGTAACTTTTAGAATACTATAAAAGTACACCAACATTAAAAAACTTTTGAGAGATAAAATTAAAGCATTTTTGAGGCATAATGGGGCTTTATATGAGTGGACAAATCAACATGCAACGTTTTAAAAAAAAGTTGGAACAATGGATTTTCGGCAGGTTTTATCAGTTATTAAACGCATTTAGAATCTAGTGGATTTCTCTTGTGTTTTTGTACATTTTAACTTGCCTAAGGAGAATATTAATCATTTGAACTTTATAAGAGAATTTGTCTTTACTTGCAATATTAACGTCAAATAAATATTTAAACAGTGAAAAGTGTATTGTGTTCTTTGTCTCGATTTTTCTCATATTTCATATTTAAAATTTCAAAAGAAATTGCGTGATGCTTTCTATATATTAATTGTTATTTTTTGTCCAATATGTTTTGGAGCCATTTATTTAGAACTTCCATTACAAGTTTAGAACACATTAGGACGATAAATTAAGTTCCCACAAATGTTGAACATCCACAGCTGATAAAAAAATATGTTAATATCAAACATGATAAAAATAAAGAACAAAACAAAAAAAAAGATCGATATAGGTAGGGACATCTAAAACATTCGAAATACTTTTTTCCATATCTTTTTCTGGCAAAGAGAATTTGGTGTACGTCAACCATAATTTGAACTCCAGAAAAACTATCCTGGGAAACATCAAAACTGTGGTAGAGGATAGATTAAACTTACAAATACTTAACATTGTATTATCAGAAAATACAGTGCTATGAAAGAGCTGTCGTTTTAAGTTATACCTTAAAACTGAAACTGGCATTAGTTCAAATGTGTTATAAATCTGCGCATACAAAAACAGAAGTCTTATGCTAGTTCTTTTGTCTGTTGCCCTATATCACTATATTGTCATGAAAAAATTCTATTCCATTTCAATACATATGTAGATCAAATGAACAGGTATTCACTCGGGACACTGCATATCAATTTCAATATATCGGTCTGTCTTATAGTGATTATAGAAAAACAAATTTCGGGATGTTACTTTTTCAAAGAGGACTACCGTCAGGCATATTATGGCTCAGAAATCAATATATTTTTAATTATTTAGAAATATCAAATGTGTGTTAAATAATGTTTTAATAATATATTTAAAGCATTTTAGATGTTAAACAACTGAAGAGAATAACACTGAACATGCAGTAATGTGTCGTAAAGGGTGCCAAATGTAAACTAAGTGGTATTTTGACTTCTATACAAAATACTAAATTACTATATAATGATAACAATTGCCAAAGAGAAGAGGAGCAAAAGATAGTTTATTTATATGGCAAATGAATAGCTATATATACAGTATGGAAACTGAAACAAGATATGTAAAAAATACATTTATAAAAACGCCAGCATATCTGAGGCTTAATGGGCCTTCAAGGAAGGCGTCAGGTTTCACAGTAATAGTAACGATTATGAAGAAGCTAGATCGTGGGAATGATACGCACGCAAATACGAAATATGATATATTTAAACACCACAAAAAAGATACAACGAAATACAAATCGCATTATTTTTAAACTAATTAGGCAATATCCTGTTACCTGCGTTGTGTGATTACAGGGTTTTGAGATCATCGTGTAATCTTATGAGTTCATATGTTCAGGCTCAGTCAAACCGAGTCTGCAATTTTCATGTAATTTTGTTGTAATTAATGCCTCCGGTGGATCACACTTAATCCAGATTTTTTTTACTAAGGAGATAGAAGAAATAGAATAGCAAATAATGTAATGCTGCGTATTTACAAAAAAAACAACAAAAAACAACAAACAAACAACCAAACTTTATAGGCCTACATCTCACAATGGAGATTATTCTAAGAAACCGTATGCCGGAATAACGCATGACATGTGCGATTGTTTCGCCGAATCTGTGCAACGTTTGGCCGCTATATTATCCGCATTACAAATGTGTCCAGGAAATTGCTTACTTCGGCTACTGTATTCTAGGATACGTTCGATCGTTAGTAATGAGCAGGGCATCGCATATAAACATTTTGTCACGAATGATATTTTAAAAAATCTGGCATTTTTAAATGACCTTTAAAATACGGGAAACATTATATTATATTAATGCTGCCTTCCCATGAGAATATAAATAATAGAATCAAGCAGTATACAAGGCCACAACAGGCTCAAGCGGTGTCTGCAACATTGAAAAATATCACCGTGTTTGGCAAATCCTCATGTTCTCAAAATTAAGGTTTTCATTATTTTGGCAAAATAGTGCGTCAATCACATCTTTTCGGTCCTTTCCGTCAAACTTCGGATCCATATTAAGTCCGAGGTTATTTTTGATAATAGACGAGATGTTCCGATTGATAGCGCATCTCTGTTTGAAAAGTGCACTTGATATGAACGCAAAGCTCCGACTACTTATTGTTTTTAAAGGATTTTAGACGAAAAAGCTTGAAGATTAACTATTATTACCCAAAGAAAATCTAATTTATTGCGTTTTGCGCTGTAATAGTTAAGCTATTTAATTCTATCATTAAATTGTTACTTAACAGGACTTTCTATTTTTGAGATTTTGATACCATTTAGGTATCATGCCTAAAAGATGAGATATATTCCTAATTAATACATTACAGAGACGGGCCGGAAAGTGATAGTCGGCCCTGAAATGATTAATGTCCTCGGGGGGTGAAGCCCTCAGGTCCATTATCTATTTAGCTGACCGATTATCACCTTCCGGTCCTATACTCTGAGGTGTATATTTCATACAAGATACAAGAAACTTTATTTTAAGTCGGTTAACAAATTACAAGAAACATTAGCTAATAAGCTATTTACCGACAATAACAAAGACATAAAAAGATATTTACTAAAATATAACAGATCTGGAAAGTAAAAACATTTAAAACTAGTAGCAAATATAGGCATGAAATATAAGTAGCCAGATTGAGAAGAACTATACAATAAGATGACAAATTAAAGCAAAGTATATTGACATGTATTAAAGGGACTAACAGTTTCAAAGTAATGAACGACTGTAGTATATAATGAGCTGACAATTTCAGTATTATACATGCAGCAAGGTGAAATAAATAAAAAAAAATATAATTAAAATATAAATTAATTAAAATAGTAACAGTTTACATCTAAAGTTTATACATATTTAAAGGTTTACTAAAAAAATTGACTTACTTAAAAAGTACATGAAAGTTTTTATGATAGAACTTAAACTGCATGAAAAAAAAAAGATAAAGCACATGCAGGGTAAAAAAAACAAAGTTAACTAAACTTCAGTTGCATGCACAGCCTAATGAAAGGGAAAGTAAGAAGCTTTAATTAGAACAAACATATAAGCCAAGACAGCAAAGATACAACTTAAGCATAAAAATACAGGGTTTAAAGGCAAAATAACATACAGCATTTAATCAAAGCATCAAAGCAAACTAAAAAGGGATGCACACTTACAAACGTGCAGTCTTAGCAAAACTAAGCAAATTAACAGACACATAGCAAATTTACAGACACATAGCACATTTACAACTAGGGCCACACCAGACCTTTATCAGGTATTACCATCTCATATGCAAATAGCTGCAATTACACCAAAAAGAATTTAATAACATGCATAAATAATTGCAGAATACTTTATAATGATACATTAATGGGACTTATTTTGTCCAAGATATAGGACTGCCATTATGAAACGTATAATATGAAATACTTTAATCGTCACATATTCGCTGTAACAAAATTTAGAAATATATATATATATGTATTATATCGTAGACCTAATATATAGGTCTTTTCTGTATATCATTTCAGCATTTTTTTTACAAAACGTACTGCAGTACTGTATAGTGTTGTTCTTTAGAACATCTATACTAGGAAAATGAACATTTATACTAGGAAAATGTATCATGTAATAACTTATCTATAGTCATTCAGGAGAAAAAAGACTTCATAGACATAATCATACATGTATATGACTTTGTGTTATGGGAAATTAACCGCGTTAAACGTAGGCGAAATTCGTGCTACAGTTATAGCCCGTGTCGTAATTATCTGCTCCGCATCATTTGACTATCCGCCGTGTGTAGAGTAAGCCGCAAAGTGAGGTGTTAACCGGATAACACACATTTTAATTAGAAAACTGGAAACTTTTTTAAAAATCGTTTTGTAGAATAATATAGTTTTGTGATATTGTTATTTTCATTTGGTGTGAAATATTTATACTCTTCAAGGTGGGTATATTTTTATTTCATTACTATTATTTTAGAAGAAAGAGGAGGTATTTGAAGTCACATGTTAATTGCTAGAATTTCGGATGACAACAAAATTGAAATAATCCGCTAAGTTAATATATGACATGCAGTAGACTTACAATATTTGACAGTCACCCCACATACTGATTTTTTCTTTTTGGTTTATATTAAATTTAATTCCTGATTATTTTTATTAAAGGTAAAGAAGCGCACTACAAAACTATAGAATTTGTCAGTTTATGGTGCCAATAGATCTGTGTCTCTAATAAAATTCATATGTTATTTTAGTCCCGTTTCTTTTATATTTAGAAATAATAATAAAAATGCAAAAAACAAGACCCAATTTCAGAAATAGTTAAAGTAGATAAAAACTCCTCAATTTTTTAATTGGTTTCTCCCTGACTATAGTCGTGACTTACATGTAAAGCTGTTCAACACTCATATCATCCAATCAGGTGCATGCACTGTCATTCTGTCTTGTTGATCATTGTGAAGAATAATTTTTAGCTCGACTATTCGATAAGAATAAGTAGAGCTATTGCAGTCACCTGAGCGTCAGTGTCGGCGTCTGCGTCGTCGTAACCACTTATGTTAAAGTTTTTGTAATAGTTCAAATATTTTCCAAGTCCATTGACATATGGCTTTGAAACTTTGCACACTTGTTCACCATCATGACTCCAACCTGTAGACAGGAGGAGGTAACTCTATCAAGCATTTTGACAGAATTATGCCCCTTTTTCAACTTAGAATTTATGTTAAAGTTTTTGTAATACAGTGGAGCCTTGCTAATCCGAACCCTTCTAATCCGGAATCCTTCCTAATCCGAACGAAGTGTCCCGTCCCGATTTTATTCGTTCTATTTTCAATAGTAAAAAACCTTTCGGATCCGGAACCTGTCTACTCCGAATTCCGGACGATTTTTTCAATTTTTGTTCTTATTTTACTCTAATATTTACCTCTCGGATCCGAACAGGTTTTGCCAAATGTTACACCTTCATTCAAAATAACAAATAATCGCACATCTTGCAGGTGTAAACATACACCAAACTGATGTGTTATTTCGCTTGATTAATGGGTGAAACGTATGATCTGCGAAGGTGTGAAAATTACACTTAGCTTGCCTTAATATCTTCTTTAATTGCTTAATTGATTGTTTTTCGTCACATTCAATAAATATTTTGATACAATGCAATAGAAATATCTTTTAATTCTTTGTAATGGATTCAATGAAAATTAATGGAAACTGTCAGTGAATTCGGATAGTCGCTGAATCGGATAAGAGTTAACAACAATTGACAAATGCTGGTACGAATATTTTATCATGTTTCGGCCTCCTGTTTAACATCGTAGGTTAACTTACCCTTGAGGAAATAGTATTTTTGCTTATTTATTTATTTATAGTTCTTTATCTTTGTATTCATATGTAATAAAATGAACGATAAGACTGCAAAAATAAAATATCTAAATTGCAAATCCCGTTTTCTTTCCTTAAACTATTTTACATATACATGTAACATGAAAAAACATGTAAAAAAAAACCTTCTAATTCGGAAACCTTTCTAATCCGGAAACCTTTCTAATCCGAACTTTTCTTCTAGTCCGGACGAGTTCGGATTAGACAGGTTCCACTGTAGTTCAAATATTTTCAAAGTTCATCGACATATGGCTTTGAAACTTTGCACTCTTGTTCACCATAATGACCCCAACCTGTAGACAGGAGAAGGTAACTCTATCAAGCATTTTGACAGAATTATGCCCCTTTTTCGACTTAGAATTTATGTTAAAGTTTTTGTAATAGTTCAAATATTTTCCAAGTCCATTGACATATGGCTTTGAAACTTTGCACACTTGTTCACCATCATGACCCCAACTTGTAGACAGGAGGAGGTAACTCTATCAAGCATTTTGACAGAATTATGCCCCTTTTACGACTTAGAATTTATGTTAAAGTTTTTGTAATACCTCAAATATTTTCAAAGTTCATTGACATATGGCTTTGAAACTTTGCACACTTGTTCACCATCATTACCCCAACCTGTAAACAGGAGGAGGTAACTGTATCAAGCATTTTATTTTACTATCAAGCACTAAGAATAGTCGAGCGTTGCTGTCCTACCGACAGCTCTTGTTTGTTAAAATGTTTTAAATACATGTTTGTATAAGAGAATACAAACCAACTTGTAACCAACCAATTCTTTTTATGATACATGAAATGACATTTAATTTTTATTTAAAATATGCTTAATCTGTGTGTATATTCTAGGCCGCGCAATTGCAGAATTCATTCATAGATCGTGCACAATTTTTAAACATGATATCAAAACGTGTAAAATTTCCAGTTGGCCTGTTTGTTAACATGAACACTGGAAACTGAATGGAGATAATTCCAACCTAATTTAAATCAATATATATATATATATATATTTTTTTTTTTTTAAGTTTAGCCACTCATAGGCAACTCATGAAGCCATGAATATTTATTTCCATTCAAGAATCGGTTGAATATGTCTGTGTTTCAAATTATTAAGGAAGTGCGGACATATATATGAAAATTTATGTCAGAGAAGAAATACATATTTATTGGCTTTTTAACATTTTTTGGCATAGGCTAGCAGTTATTTGTTGATGAAACCGGTTGATGCTGGTTCAGATTCCTGTAACATTTGTTTGATAACTGCCCAATGTCTGGTGATACTTTAATGACTGAATTAATAAGCTCAGAACAAACAACCACATGGCATTGGAATGAACTCTTTGTGTTTTCCTCCTATTTGTTTCATACGAAATAGAATTGCACTAACAAGTTTTATGCAATTAAGGAAAAATGATTAAATGTTAGAATATGCAAGTTTCAGTTGAATTTCTGGCATGGTTTAATAGAAATATAAATATATTGTCCCATAAAATACAAAAAATACGAGAAATATAATAATATCCCATTTAATACAAGTTATTCCTTTTTTTATGTAATATTAACTAATATTTATTCAAGATTTCAAGTAGGTTGGGATGAGACATTTCTAATTTCTAAGCCTTGCCACCTTTTTATACATAGATTTACTTTTAGATACCCTTAAGAATAACAAAATTGATCTTGTATTTTTAAAGTATAACTTTTAAAAATAAGCCTTTACCTTTCAGAATAAAGCAAAAAGGATTGTTTGCACATGAAGGTGTAGCACTTTAAAGGCTTCAACAAATAATGGACTATTGAAACCCCCCCTTGTTTGTTCCTGTTTGTTGCACTCTTAAAGTTTCTGTACCTTGTGATAAACTAAAATTGAGCCGCGTCATGACAAAACCAACATAATGGGTTTGCGACCAGCATGGATCCAGACCAGCCTGCGCCTCCGCGCATTCTGATCAGGATCCATGCTGTTCGCTATCAGATTCTTTACTTGTTATAGGGTCTGTAAGGGAACAGCATGGATCCTGATCAGACTGCGCGGAGGTGCAGGCTGGTCTGGATCCATGCTGGTCGCAAACACATAATGTTAATTTTGTCGTGACACGGCTCAAATAAATCAGCTATCTTGCTGGGATAGAAGTTTGTGTTTAGCGGATAAATTTCCTGCGATCTTTAAAAGGAAACATTGGACTTTGTCTTATATTTACCCACAGTGGAAAAATCGGTAAATAAATTTTTATACAGTTTCATTTATAATATCTTAAAGACCTGTCAAGTTGCAGAAATGTTGTTATTTTTATTTTTCAAAATCTTTTAACTTTTTGTGTCCTGTTACAGTTAACAAAAAGTTCCTAGTTGGCCAATAACCTGAACCATTTGTTGCTTCTGTTGCCATTTGGTAATTTAAAAACAGTAATTGAGTATTTTGTAAGGCAGTCAAAATACTGCTTTGTTTTAATTTTTACATTTTGCTGTGTTTATGAGAAATGTTGTTACATTCAGCGCTACTCTCTCCAGGTGATTAGCATCTAACACGTTCTAAAACCATTATTTAAATGTTATAAAACTCCTGTTTGATCTCTCTAAAGAAGGATTTTTTTTTTATTTGTTTCTGACTCTGAAGCATGATGTGCCTTTAACTAAGTAAATCAAGTAAATGTAAGAATGATATATTTCATAGAAGTGAAACAGAAATTTCTGCGAAACAACAGTCTGAGATCCAAATCAAATCCCTTCTGTAAGACAGTAACAAAGTTTGGGTATTAATCAGAATTCTGATTCAGTAGAAATGAATATAATAAAATACTATATAAAATTAATTAATAATTTATTGCAGTTTAAGACAGTCAATAAATTTTATGTATTAGTTGGAAAATAAACGAAACAACAAATATAATTTAATTTATATTGATATTTTATCAGTTTGGAGCCACATTCATTAATTATAAGGATTCCACTTTGGGTTTCTTTTTAACTGGAGATTATTTTTTTCTGATTTATGTTCCATCTGATATAGTATTAGGTCTGGACCAATAATTATTTTATTAATTTGAGATGTCATTTTTGTTTTCGTTTTACATGTACAACAAAGAGCATTTTCTAAGTTAAAAGCATTTTAATCAAATTTTTTTTAGCCCACAGCCTACATGAATATGGTAAATACTTGATTTCTTTTTCTTCCCCCACCTCCTCTCTCCCCCAAGTATGAAATACAAGATGTAAATTTAGTTTTACTTTACTTTTCAAAATGATGTTATAAAAAGTAATTTCATGCCAACTTCATGCCAGTACTGAGGTTTTTTTAAAAAAAAGAAAAAACACAATTAAAAAACACCCATTTTATAAAATCTACGCCAACATTTTGTAAAATTGCAATCTCTATGTGAAATAGATTTAAACTATTTTATGTGGGACTATCTCTGAATAGGTTTAAGATAGTATGCTTCTGATATGATGTTAAAAGTTTATTCTTCTCCTTTTAAATTTTTCAATTATTCAGTTATACAGTTGACTCAAAAGGTGTGAAGGTCTCTTTTTTATCAGCTATGTTTATCTGTTATTCTTTACTGATAATTTACAAGTAGCTGAAGTCTGTATTGGTTTTAGTGTAATTAAGGTCCATTGACCTGAAGTTGTTTGCCCATAGGGTGGCAACTTATCTAGCCTCCCCCTTGTTGCTTATATAGACAAATTAATATTCGTAAATGGTTGAGAAATTTGTCCGAAATTTGAAGTTTACATTCATGACGAAGAAAAGAGATCCGCTTCAGGTGACAGTGATTTTAAATGAATCATGATCTCAAATTATCTTCTTTTTTAAAAAAATATTTTGTAGGGTTTTCAGACTTTGACTGCTTATATTGTAGTCCAACTAATTGCACTATGAGATGAGATATTATGCTATTTTGCATTATATGTAATATCTCCCCTCTACAAAGTGAGATTTCTGATATATTTATTAGTGCCCTTATTAATTATATGTATTAACAGTCATCTTTATCCTATAATGACATTTATGTAGAAATACAAATGTACAGTAAAATCCCCCATCCTCCCACCTAAATATAACTCAATCATGGTGGAATGGTTAACACGTGTCAGACTAGTAATCTGACGATACCTATCTACGTAGGTTCAAACCCAATCACTGGCAAGCCATTGTTTCCTTGAGCAAGAAACTATAAACTTAATTGTACTGGTTGGTTCCTGGGACAGATTTGAGAGTATGTCTATAGCTTATTATATAGATTCCAATTCAGTCATACTAGTAAAAAAATTCTGTATATTAAACTGAAATAACAAAACAACAAGAAAGAACAACAGCAAATCATTTTGTGACAAATTTTGTCTTGTTAAGTTTTAAAAGAACGTCACTTAGGACCATAAGTTTGAATTTCCTACAACATTGTACATAGATCAGCTGGGGCACTTAAAATAGAAAAATATGCAAAAAATAATTCAGAAATATACTCGGATTAAATTGTAATAACGTATTACACAAAACAAAAATTAAAACGGGAAAAAGATACATGTAGGCTTTTGACCGCATTCTCTTCAGGTCAAAATATATAGGCCAACTACAGGTCGACAGACTGAAGAAACAACATTAAAAAAAAATAGAAAGAAAAAACCCTACTATAATTATGTATAATGCTCGGTATATTTAATACAGGCAGACAAATTTGACAGTTGTTTTTCTTGTTGACCTTAATTTAAAGCATGTTTTATCTCAATATATGTTTTGACGTTTTCGGAGGTAATTTACCAAGAAAGTTTAAAGCTGAAGTCGGCAAGATAAATATAATTATAGCTTGTCTGTGTACAATCTAACTCTCATTCATTTTAAAATATTATATAAAAAAAAAAATTTACATAAAATAATAAACAGTAAAACACTTGAATGGGAACTGAACTAGGAGCTTGTAAGCCTCGTATATGTTTCATGTGTTCAAGCAATAAGGGTTCTAAAACCCTTGAATTAATATTTACTGAAAGTACATTATCCAGTCATTCATTTATTTCTTCAAAAAGTGATGGTACATTTTCAAAGGGATCCTATCGTTGGAATACTTTGTTTATTCCTGTAAAGTTATATAGCCATTGTTTTAGAAAAGTTGAGTTTGAAGCAGACATGTCTAGAACAATAAATGTAAAATGTTAATATCAAGACATCCAATGAAAATCAACATTGTATGAAATACACAGTATCAGATCACTTCTTAGAATTAAAGAGTTAACTTGGAAAACACAAGTCTCTCAGAATACATAGGGGACTTCAGTTTCAAGTGTACTTAGGGAACTTAAACAGTTTCATTTGTACATACTTAGGGAACTTCAGTTTCAACAGTTTATGGCTTTTTAGTATTAAGAGTTCTAAGATAACTTCAGTATTAAGAATACTGAGGCAATTTCAGTATTAAAAATACTTAGAAAACTTTAGTTTCAAGAGTACTGAGTGAAATATCGGTTTTAAAAATACCAAGGGAACTGTAGTTCTGATAATACTAAGGGAAAATGAGTTCTTAGAATACTATTAGGGTATTGCAGTTTTGAGAGTTCAAAGGGAAGTCAAGTTTTTAAAGTACTTAAAGGGTACATCAATTTTGAGAATACTGTCTTAGTTATTTCTGTTTTGAGAATACTAACAGAACTTTAGTTTTTAGAATACTAAGGAAAAATTAGTTCCAAGAACATTTTGATGTATAAACATTAAAGTAAGATGATGGTAATTGTATATAATAAATTAAAAAAAAAAAGGGTTTGATTGGAAGGGAAGGATACTTTTGATATTTGGTTGTTGGCAATCTATTTTGGTGATATATTGCGGGGGAAAAAAGAAGAAAAATAAAATACCAATATGTATGCTAAATTTGTTAGGAATTTCCATTTTTTTAATATTCAATTTTCTATCTATTAGTAGAAGTTAAACACATCATAAGTTAAGCATTTGTTTCTAATAAAATAGATAAAGAGGTAATTTATGTCAATATTAATGTAAATTATGGTTGCAAATTGATGAAAATGAGTTTTGTGAATGGAACTTTGATGCAGTTAGTTTAAATTGATGAATTATTATAATAAATTTGTTGGCATTTCATATGCTTGATGTATGAAATGATTGGACAGAGAGGAATTTGCCACACTTGGGGGAGGTGGTGGGGGGGGGGGAGATTTACATTGTTTTGGCTTAACCTTTGCTCTTTATAATGTATAATACATAAATGAACTTTTGAATTGACATTATTTGCTGGTGAAAGTCACTTCAACAAATACCAAGAATATAATCATGTAGATAATTATGAGGCTGATTTTGCCAAAAAAAAAATTTCCTCATGTATGACATAAACATGCGTGATGCAGTTATGTCATGCACAGCGAGTCATAGTAAAATGAATGCTGCAAACTTTAGAAAAAAGAAATTGTACTTTTGAATCATTATACTGTATAAGTGGTTTATTTAGCGACACGGAAATATTGGCAAATTGACGCAAATCAAAATTTCCTCTACCGTCAGTTACAAACTGTTTCATTAAATTCTACCCATGTACAATTCGCTAGTATTTCCTCATGCGAAAAATATTCCCCAAAAAGTGATAAATGGTTTTGTCCAGATTAAGAGTTGGATGAGTCCATTTAACAACTTCAGTGTGGTTAAGCGTGGAAGACATAAAGTAATATATTGTGTATCAGACTACAGTATGGATTTTGTTACAAGTCTCCGTGGAATCGTAGAACTACTTTCTGTGCTCGGTGAGAAAAAATTAGTTCTTATATTGTGTTATTACGTCTTACCAGTTGAGGATAATGTTTATGTGTATTTAATGAATTCCTTGTGATAAAAGGTTAGTAAATACGTCAATAAAATGTTGATGTTTTTTGTTGCATTATATATATACGTAATATATGTATATATTGTATTGTTTATATAATTATGTTTATAACAGAGCATTTTTTTTTTTTTTTTTTTCTTATTTATGAACAATATTTGACAGAATTTTTAACCAGGTTTTCCGAAGGAAAAAACTGGTTATTAGATTGAGGTATGTCGGCGGGCGGGCGGACGGGCGGACGGGCGGGCGGGCGTAAAACAATTTCTTCTGTGCGCAACTCCTCCTACATTTCTCAACGGATTTTGACCAAACTTTCACAGAAGCTTTGTCATCAAGTGCCCTGGCGCATATTGTCGGGGTTTTGCGATTAGATAATATTTGACCTAATTATGGCCCTTTGTTTTTTTTCCTTATATAAAATATATAGTGAACAATTTCTTCTGTGCGCAACTCCTCCTACATTTCTCAACGGATTTTGACCAAACTTTCACAGAAGCTTTGTCATCAAGTGCCCTGACACATATCGCCAGGGTTTTGCAATTGGTGTATATTTGACCTAATTATGGCCCTTTGTTTTTTTTCCTTATACAGAATATATAGTGAACAATTTCTTCTGTGCGCAACTCCTCCTACATTTCTCAACGGATTTTGACCAAACTTTCTCAGAAGCTTTGTCATCAAATGCCCTGACACATATTGCCAGGGTTTTGCAATTGGTATATATTTGACCTAATTATGGCCCTTTGTTTTTTTTCCTTATATAGAATATATAGTGAACAATTTCTTCTGTGCGCAACTCACCGATTTTGACCAAACTTTCTTAGAAGCTTTGTTATCAAGTGCCTGGCACATATTGTCGGGGTTTTGTGATTGGATAATATTTGACCGAATTATGGCCCTTTGTATATTTTTTCCTTATACAGAATATATAGTGAACAATTTCTTCTGTGCGCAACTCCTCCTACATTTCTCAACGGATTTTGACCAAACTTTCTTAGAAGCTTTGTTATCAAGTGCCTGGCACATATTGTCGGGGTTTTGTGATTGGATAATATTTGACCGAATTATGGCCCTTTGTATATTTTTTCCTTATACAGAATATATAGTGAACAATTTCTACAGTGCGCAACTTCAAAAATTAAGCAAAAATAAAGTACTGTTTACCTTTCTAAAACATTTGGGGGGAAAAGGCGAATAGACAAAATAAAATTTCTCAATCATTTTTGTTTGAGGAATATTAAAAAAGCCATAATTCCTCCTAAAAATTCAATTAAAAACAAATGCCCCTTCATGACAAAGCTTCTGTGAAATATTTTGCTGAAAACCTGGTTGCATCGCATTGCGATGTTCCTTGTTTTTTATATATATTAATATTTAAATATACTGTTAAAAAGAGTGTCTTTTTAAAATAGAAATCTCATGCTGATTTAATTATAATGAAAATTATATACCATGAATTCACTTAATTTCGTGGACATGAAATTTCGTGGTTTGTCACAAAGAAATTTTCATTGGTATTTAAATTTGTGGACTGTTTTTTTTCCAAAAGGTAAAATGTCAATAATGTGATGGAAAAAAAAACTTACAGCAGACATAATAAAATTTCAGTTTTTATCAGAAGTTGAAACAGATTGGTTTTTTTGCACTGCTGTTTGGAATTCATTTTTTGAACATTAAAAAAAGGCCCTTTTTTGGGGGGGGGGAATTTTTTGGGACCTTATTTTAGTCCCTATTTGATGATTTGATGTTTTTTGTATTCATCATTACAGATAATTTAGTATGTGTTAAACATCATCTCCCCGTGATTTTTTTGTATAAAGTTATTTATCATAACCTCTGGCTGAACTTTTTTTTATGTATCAGGGACTATTTTTTTGTCATGATTATTAGGAAAAATTTGTTTTTGTACAAGAAAAAAAAATCAAATAAAAAAGATGTTCATCCAGATGGCTGTTGAATATGTGATACATTGCCAGTACAAAAAAAAAAGAAAGAAAAAGATGAGTTTTTTTCATACCACACAAAAAGGAAGAAATGTTTTCCCACGTTAAAGTGGATTGGTCTACATTTTCCACGAGTTTTTCAAATGTTGATAAAAACAACAGAAATGCATTGTTGGATATTATTATAGAATGTCATTTGAAAAAAGGGATGCTAATAAGTGATTTAGAATTAACATTTATACAATACATGATGAATAATAATAATATTTTGTTCCAATTATCTTTTTTTGTGTGGAAAAATTGTTACTGACAAGAACCTGGACTGGGGGCATTTGTGTTTAACAAACAGGTTCTTGTTTTTATCCTACATTTATCCTATGTATTTCTTTCTTTGCGTCAACAATTTTAACAACATGTAAACTCCACTAAAAACGATATTGCTTATAACGATATACCGCTTGTTTTCAAATTGGTTGCTTCTAGGATATAACAATTTCTGGAGATATATTACAATATAGATTCCACAGTCCCCTCTTTAGCGAAGTTTACAATAAAAAAAAATTTCATTCTTAATAGATATTGCATCCTTTTTTTTCTTACTGATATTTGTAACACTTGGGCTTTTTTGTTTGCTTGATATTCTCGAATGTTTTCATTTAATGAAAATTTTATTATACAATCTTTATGGAGTAATTTATTTATTTATTATTATGTATATATAGTCTAGGGGGGAATAGACTGGTTTTATAGTTTATATCACCTTCAGCTGATCAAGTAGACTGTCTCTCTATCGCACTCATAATTTCCCCCTCTTTGATTTATGGGAAATAAAATTGCTGTTTTCCATGGAATAAAACAGAACAAAACCATTCTACTGCGGATTTAATGCCCTATAAACAATCTTTAATCGAATTCTGAAGCCATTTTTGATACTGTTTGTGTGTATGAACCTTTAATTATAAGAAAATTTATAGAGAAATGATTTTTTTTGTGGATGAAAAACAAGGTATTACATCATTTTAGCTCCATTTTTTTTGATGAGCTACATATAGCTTCAGCGTTGGTTAGCATTTCTGGTATACGTTTAATGTTAGGGTATACTTTTGGTTTAGTTTTTTTGGTTAGATTATAAAACATTAAAGGTAGGAACACTATTATATTGAAACTTAATATATGTATGCATGCACATTGATAAGTTCTACCTGTCACACCCATTATTAGGTCACTGGGTCAAAGTTCAAGGTCAATGGAACCTGTAATAGGTAATAAGTTAACGTTCTTTTTTTTTTCCAGAAAGTATCAACTGAAGGTATTTAAAATGGAATACTTGTTCATCAGCAAAATTAACATTATAACTATCCTAAAAGCAGATTAAATCCTTAAAATTACATTTTGCAAATTTTGCAAAATTACATTTTACTTTTTGAGATTAACCTTTTTGTCAAGGTCAATAAATGTTTTTATACAGCTAACCTTTTTATCAATTTTAAAGTTAATTTTGAAATATTTGTTATTATCAGGGGGAGATAATTCAACAGATGTAATTTGCAGAATTATGCCTTTTTAAGTTTCTTCTTCCCTAATTCCCTAAGCAGCATTGAGAAAAGTATAAAATGCTGGTATTTTGACAGCTATTGTTTGAATTTTTTTATGGGAGAAGTGTAAGTGAAGGGCCTGATGTGAAGTGGGTAATTTTTTAAAGTAAGGCAGAAAAGCAGATGAAAGAAATTACCTAAAGTAGAGGACCTGGTGGTCCGTAATTGGTCGCAGGGCATTTTACCCCAGTCTATCCTGGAGATATCAGGGCATTTTACCCCAGTCTATCCTGGAGATATCAGGGCATTTTACCCCAGTCTATCCTGGAGATATGATGAGATCCGTGGTAATTTAGTTGCCTCGCAGCTTTCCCACTTGTCATTAAAAAACTGTTAATTTCTTGATTTTTTACCTCTTCTGCAGTGAGGAAGAGATATATTAACAGAACTGATAAAACTGGGATTAATGAAAACTATGGTGGCTGATTTGGTACATTGCGTGTTGCGTTGTCGACAACAACAATGCAACCTATATTGTTCTTGCTAGCGACACCACAACAAAGAGCCAAATGGCGCGTTGTCGTTTTGTCGTCTTGTCTCTAGCAAAGCATGCCAAACAGCACGTTGTTTCGCGGTGCATTGTTGCGATGTCGCCCTGTTGCTTGGCTTGTAAGACAAGCTGTTGTTATAAAATGGGCACATTTCGTAGCAGTGATGACAAAAAACAGTCAGTAAAATATCTTGTAAAAGACATTTATAAACAGGACACAACATATTTGTATGAACACAACATGCATTTTACTAAAATCAATTAAACAGGTATGAGACTGAATTATATACAAGAAATGAGGGCTATTTATCAATATATTATTGTATTGTTGTGTTGCCGATATTTGTCATCAGCTATTGATGAATCAATGACAACTCTAAAGCTTTATGGAAATAACTTTATAATTAATGCAGCCATTACTATTTTGAGATAGTGACTTCAATTACAAAATCACAGAAGCCTGAAGAGGTGACCATTCTTCTAAAAAAAGATAAAAAAAAAATCATTATTTAATTGACTGTTACGCTGCCCTTGTGTTGATTTTTATAGTGAAGCTCATATCATAGTATAAGAATATCATGTAGGGGGTTGCTATAAATCATACAAACATGAATAAAGAGTTTAATTAATCATTGATTGAGTGATTTGATTGATTGATTGATTTGTTTTGATTTGATTTGATTGATTGATTTGAGTGCTTGATTGATTGGTTGATTAATCTATTCATTCATTCATTCATTCGTTTGTTTGTTCATTCTTTCATTCATTCATCAATCATTCAATTTTTCATTCATTCACTATGAATTATTGCTTGAAAGGCCCAGACACATTGCACTCTCACATTTTAATCATTTAATTGTATAAAAAACTATATATAAATTATGGACCTACTTGTAGTGCATTAATACAGTAGTGCCATAACTGGTGTTAGATTAAGGGAAATATTACACTTCCATTCTCCTTAATGCTATAGAGTATAAAAACCCATAAATATTCGCAAAATGATTAATGACTGTTCAATAAAAGCATTTTCATTATAGACCAGCATAGCTTGTGTACTGGTTGTTGTTATCCCCAAGTCTAGGATATAGACTTTACAATATAGAATGTACAATGTAGTAGAATGTAGAAAAATAGAATATTGAAGAATACGCTGGTAGTAGAATATAATAGAATGTTTTAGAATACAGTAAAATGTAGAAAATAGAAGAATATACGCGTATAAGAATATAAAAGAATAATAGAATTATGAATACAGTAGAATGTAGAAAATAGAATATCGTGCAACATAGTAGAACATAATATGATGTAGAGTATGGAAGAATTAATAGTATAATGTAGAATAAAGTAGAATGTAGAATAAAGTAGAATGTAAAATGAAGTAAAATGTAGAATAAAGTAGAAGATAGAATAAAAGAATAATGTAGAATATAGAATTTAAAATAGAATAGAATATATAATTTAGAATGAAGTAGAATATAAAAGGAAGAATAAAGTAGAATTTAGAGTGTAGAATAAAGTAGAATATATAATTTAGAATAAAGTAGAATAAAGTAGAATATAAAAGGAAGAATAAAGTAGAATATAAAATGTGCAAGACATACATGTACCTGCTCAAGGTCATTCAAAAGTGGAGCATTCTACTTTTTCATGTGTATGCCATGTTTTGGCTTTTGTCATATAAAATTGTTATAATGCAGATTTTTAATATGATGTTTATGTTGTGTTTTCAGATGTGATGCGCTTCTTTAAAGCTGTCAGTCGGTGCTGCCGACTTCAAACAGATGACCGCAATTCCTCGGACAGGAATCTTAGTTTGATGATGTATTTGATCTGACAAAATATACATGTACATAACTAAATAGGTAAGTAAACTTCATAATCTTTATTTAAACCAATATATATGTATTTAATCTGATTTCAAAGCAATATGTCAACTGTATATCAATAAAGCCCCTCCTCCCCCTCTCCTCCCCTCCCACAAAAAAAAAGAATAAAAAAAAAAGAAAAAGGATAACAAAAAACCCTTGGCATGTTCCAGTCATTATTTATATGGGGAGGAAAACCATAGACACAAATTGGATATAATACAATATCTGGCAGCTATTATCACTAGGGGAGAGAAAATAACAGAAAATACGTAGACACAAAACTTCTCTTATGGCATCAATCATTATCTTGTTAATATAGGAATGGATATGTCTCATCATTTCCCAACTTGTCAATATCTGAGCCGCGTCACGACAAAACCAACATAATGCGTTTGCGACCAGCATGGATCCAGACCAGCCTGCGCATCCGCGCAGTCTGATCAGGATCCATGCTGTTCGCTTACAAACCCTATTACAAGTTGAGAAACTGATAGCGAACAGCATGGATCCTGATCAGACTGCGCGGATGCGCAGGCTGGTCTGGATCCATGCTGGTCGCAAACGCATTATGTTGGTTTTGTCATGACGCGGCTCATATGTCTCATCATTTCCCAACTTGTCAATATCTATTTTCCTCTTTCTCTTTTTAATGTCTAGGAAGTGGATCAAAACAAAATTGATCCTCAGCCCAGACAGTATTAGGACTGCTTCTCTATCTTGGCAAATCACTGGCTTAGAAAGTATTGACTGGTTCCTTAATTTTTGTACAGAAATAACATGACTTGCCAAAAAAGGGTGGTTCCTCATACAGAACTACGATAATTTTGCCAGACAGTCTAGTTACCTGAACAGATTTAATTAGAGTACTTCCCCCAAAAATGGTTGTTTTTCATACTGAATTTACAGATCATTTGCACATACAAACTGGTTCCATGTTTTACTGGAGTAAACAGGTCATTTCTTAATGCAGAACTAACAGATTACTTGCCCAAACATCTGGTTGCCTGTAGAAATCACAGAATCACTGGCACAGACAGGGTACGTGGTTATATATTAACAGATCACTGGCACAGGATGGTTCCCCTGTACAGAAATAACAGATGACTCGCTCAGACAGGCTGGTTTCCCAATACAGAACTTACAGATCACTTGCTTAGACAAGCTGATTCCCTTTGCAAAATTTACAGAACTTACACTCTACCACTAGCTCAGACAGAGCTTTTATATCACAGCGACAAATAAGCTGGTTCCCTACACAGAATCTGAACTAACAGAACTGCTTACACAGGCTGGTTTCTCAATACAAAGCTTACACCAATACAGAACTAACAGATCACTAGCTCAGCTATGCTGGTTTCCTGTACAGAAGTAACTGATCACTAGCTCAGACATGCTGGTTTCCTGTACAGAACTAACATATCACTAGCTCAGACATGCTGGTTTCCTGTACAGAACTAACCGATCATTAGCTCAGACATGCTGGTTTCCTTGTACAGAACTAACAGATCACTAGCTGAGACTTGCTGGTTTCCTGTACAAAACTAACAGATAATTAGCTCAGACATGCTGGTTTCCTGTACAGAACTAACATATCACTAGCTCAGACATGCTGGTTTCCTGTACAGAACTAACCGATCATTAGCTCAGACATGCTGGTTTCCTGTACAGAACTAACAGATCACTAGCTCAGACATGCTGCTTTCCTGTACAAAACTAACAGATAATTAGCTCAGACATGCTGGTTTCCTGTACAGAACTAACCGATCATTAGCTCAGACATGCTGGTTTCCTGTACAAAACTAACATATCACTAGCTCAGACATGCTGGTTTCCTGTACAGAACTAACCGATCATTAGCTCAGACATGCTGGTTTCCTGTACAGAACTAACAGATAATTAGCTCAGACATGCTGGTTTCCTGTACAGAACTAACAGATCACTAGCTCAGACAAGCTGGTTTCCCAATACAGAACTAACAGATCACTAGCTCAGACATGCTGGTTTCCTGTACAGAACTAACAAATCATTAGCTCAGACATGCTGGTTTCCTGTACAGAACTAACAGATCACTAGCTCAGACATGCTGGTTTTCTGTACAAAACTAACAGATAATTAGCTCAGACATGCTGGTTTCCTGTACAGAACTAACAGATCACTAGCTCAGACAAGCTGGTTTCCCAATACAGAACTAACAGATTACTAGCTCAGACAAGCTGGTTTCCCAATACAGAACTAACAGATTTCTAGCTCAGACATGCTGGTTATCTCTTCAGAACTAACAGTTTACTAGCTCAGACATGCTGCTTTCCTGTACAGAACTAACAGATCACTAGCTCAGACAAGCTGGTTTCCCAATACAGAACTAACAGATCACTAGCTCAGACAAGCTGGTTTCCCAATACAGAACTAACAGATCACTAGCTCAGACAAGCTGGTTTCCTGTACAGAACTAACAGATAACTAGCTCAGACAAGCTGGTTTCCCAATACAGAACTAACAGATCACTAGCTCAGACATGTTGGTTTCCTGTACAGAACTAACAGATCACTAGCTCAGACATGCTGGTTTTCTGTACAAAACTAACAGATAATTAGCTCAGACATGCTGGTTTCCTGTACAGAACTAACAGATCACTAGCTCAGACAAGCTGGTTTCCCAATACAGAACTAACAGATTACTAGCTCAGACATGCTGGTTTTCTCTTCTGAACTAACAGTTTACTAGCTCAGACATGCTGGTTTCCTGTACAGAACTAACAGATCACTAGCTCAGACAAGCTGGTTTCCCAAATACAGAACTTACAAATCACTAGCTCAGACAAGCTGGTTTCCCAATACAGAACTAACAGATCACTAGCTCAGACAAGCTGGTTTCCCAATACAGAACTAACAGATCACTAGCTCAGACATGCTGGTTTCCTGTACAGAACTAACAGATCATTAGCTCAGACATGCTGGTTTCCTGTACAGAACTAACAGATCATTAGCTCAGACATGCTGGTTTCTGTACAGAACTAACAGATCACTAGCTCAGACATGCTGGTTTCTCAATACAGAACTAACAGATTACTAGCTCAGACATGCTGGTTTCTCAATACAGAACTAACAGATTACTAGCTCAGACATGCTGGTTTCCCAATACAGAACTAACAGATTACTAGCTCAGACATGCTGGTTTGTCAATACAGAACTAACAGATCACTAGCTCAGACAGACTGGTTTCCCAATACAGAACTTACAGATTACTAGCTCAGACAGGCTGGTTTCTCAATACAAAACTAACAGATCACTAGCTCAAACATGCTGGTTTCCCAATACAGAACTAACAGATTACTAGCTCAGACATGCTGGTTTGTCAATACAGAACTAACAGATTACTAGCTCAGACATGCTGGTTTGTCAATACAGAACTAACAGATAACTAGACTGCAGACATGCTGGGTTTGTCAATACAGAACTAACAGATTACTAGCTCAGACATGCTGGTTTGTCAATACAGAACTAACAGATTACTAGCTCAGACATGCTGGTTTGTCAATACAGAACTAACAGATAACTAGCTCAGACATGCTGGTTTGTCAATACAGAACTAACAGATTACTAGCTCAGACATGCTGGTTTGTCAATACAGAACTAACAGATAACTAGCTCAGACATGCTGGTTTGTCAATACAGAACTAACAGATCACTAGCTCAAACATGCTGGTTTCCCAATACAGAACTAACAGATCATTAGCTCAGACAAGCTGGTTTCCCAATACAGAACTAACAGATTACTAGCTCAGACAGGCTGGTTTCTCAATACAGAACTAACACATCACTAGCTCAGACATGCTGGTTTCCCAATACAGAACTAACAGATAACTAGCTCAGACATGCTGGGTTCCTGTACAGAACTAACAGATCATCAGGTCAGACATGCTGGTTTCCTGTACAGAACTAACAGATAACTAGCTCAGACATGCTGGTTCCTGTACAGAACTGACAGATCACTAGGTCAGACATGCTGGTTTCCTTTACAGAACTAACAGATTACTAGCTCAGACAGGCTGGTTCTTGGGGATATTCTCTGGTAGTTTGAGACCAAAATGCTGTTCTTGTGACAACATTCACATATTACTGGACCAATCAGATGCCTTGTTCTTTCAACTCTTCAATATTCCTTGGCTTAGAGAAAGAACTACTGGCAAGTTTGCCTGGCTGTTAAGCAAGATGGTTAACGAAAACATTGTGGTACAACAATTTGTTAAGTTTTGCCAGGAAGTGTCAGGCCCTGGTCTAGACTATATTATTATACTTCAATCCTGGCTTGATATTACTACCAATACAGATAATACTGTCTGGCTTTCTGGGGGGGGGGTAATAATTGTTTATCCATTACCCAGACATGAATTTCTAAATATTTACCTTATTTAGGAAAGAAACTTGGTAATTTCTCAACTCATTTGAAGTCCTGATTAGAAATGAGTCACAGATATACAACTTGCAGTTTTTTACATCCTCTTTGTTGTAAAGACTGAAATTTATGTGCAGATAAGTGAAAAGAAATGTTTCTTATGTTTTGTTACACACACTTGGTAAAAGGTTAGCTTAAAAAACTGAATGAAAATATATACATGTACCTAAAGTCAAACATTCAGTCTTAATCACACCAAAATATAAGGCAAGGCCCTGTTCTCACTTCAAGTCTAAATGACTGTTTAAAGGGACTCCACTGAGGTTTAAAAGCCTAAAAACATGGTTTAAAAGCTTAAAAACATAACATATGAATTTCTTACATAAATGAGGTGGGGCACTTTAAACAGAAATGTATGGAAGATAGTTAAGAAATTTTTATGCTTTAATTTTTAAGTGATTTGAACGCTTTTCA